>NC_138177.1:106169306-106254306 GCF_964165515.1 Mesoplodon bidens | reverse complement strand
AGCAGCCCGGCGCGGAACTTTTTTTTTTTTTTTTTTTCCTTTTAAATAAAGCGAGGAGGACTTCCGCGGCTCGGCAATTCTGCTAAAGCTGGCAGATGCAGCAAAACTAATATGTGTAAATGCTTTAAAGCAATAATCTGCTTACAGCGACACTTCCCCGAACGGCGGTAGGACTGAGGGGGAAAGAGAAGGCGCTTGGCAGCCAGAGGAAACCGAATTGTTTTGACACCGCCATTGAATAGCAAAGCCTGGTGGATAATCATTTCATAGGATAATTGTGGGCAAGTAAAAAAAATAATGAAAAGAACATACCCACTTCACCCACCCTCTTTACCTTCCCCCATCAAAGTGAGCGATGAGTTCTGCTCATTATTTTTACCTTGCTCACAACATCACTGGATCCCTTCTAAATGAAATAGACTTAATGATAATACTAGAAGGTAAACGGAGCGGGAATAATATTTACTGTATAATCATTTGGGCTCTAACTCAGCACTTCCTCTTATCCCAAGAATCTCACTAATTGCTTCCAATCTGAAAATGACCAGACAGATTTATTTTGTTGGAAGGTTACTTGCACCTAATGTTAAAAAGCATATATGTGTTTTTGTTTTAAAGGCTCATCCTTATCCTCTTCCCCGCTCCCTTCTAATTTTAAGTAGCTGATGTTTTGTTTGGCTGCTGTTTTATTTGCTGTCAAAAAGAATTTGATGCAAAAACCATTTAAGCATGTATACAACCCATGGAGGGATTCATTTGACCTCATTATACTGCAATAAAGAAGAAATCCAGTTTGTTAAATATCACCGAACCGCATGCACTTCACATCAGATCATAAGAGCAATGCTTCAAAAGATTATCCTAGAAAGTGCTTAGAAAGATGGAATGGGTTAACTTTGCTTGCCAGAAGGTGTTCTGACAAACCCAGGAAAAGAGAGATATGTGCAGCCCCCTTTAAGAGCAGAGCAACTGAAGAAAAAAGAGATTTATGCTTTTAATTAATGGCAATTAAACCATGCCTGTTGGCTTGGCCTATGGCAATTGTTCCCTGCAAAAAGGAGGCCGAGCTGGTGACAAGCATTTGAATCCGCTAAGTTCTGTCAAGGGAGCTGACTCTGCAGGCATCAAAACCAAACTAAATCAATAAAAGAATTAAACTTTTATAAATTGCATTTTGACAAGTATCAGATACCGTTAAGCTTTGATATTATGAATTCCTTGGAGGTGATGCAAACAAGAAGGGCCGCAGTTAGAGATCCAAACAATCAAAGAGGCTTGTTAACATGCGCTGTCAAATGCATCAGTGCTATTAATTACTACAAATTAATGTGACTCTCTCTTCCTCTGGTGATTGGAATAATAATCAGCCAGATTCGTGGAATGAGCACAGAGAACATATGCAACCCTGCCAAAAATAATAAGTTTAAAAAACAGTAGACATTTACAATCTTTGTGTTCAAAGACTGGCTGGTTTTCTTGTTGCCAGTTGTGACCTCACTTTACCCCATCTTCCCCATTCCTGGGATCATCTTCATGTACTTTTTCCTGTGTGATGACAGAGGGAGGCATCATGCTCTTGCCAATAATTATTGGAGCAGAGAATAAAATCTTTATTGTGTTCCACTGAGATGTGGGGGAAACAGAACTCTATCCAAAGTGATGGTTTTCTAGGAAATGAACAAAATGCCAGAAGTCCTGTAATTCGGCCAGGTCCTAGCATGAAAACTTTGCTCTGAAGGAAGGACGATAATTAAAATTACATGATGCACTCACTCTGACAGTGTAGTAGGCAGTTCTCATGGGGGAAATCTGAACCCTAATTAGAGATTCTGGATACCTAGAATGATTCAAACAGAAGAACTTCCCCCAGCATTTTGTGATATTCTACATTTACAAATGACCATTGCCAGGATTCATCTGTTGTCTCTCAGATCCACATTTTAAAACAGAATGCGATTTTCATCTTAACAGCTAGAAGAATTGTGATTCTAGATCCCTAGACTCCCATTTCACCCAGTGAAATGCCACAGCAGACCGGAGCTAAACAAATACTTGTAATAAAACATATTACAAATTAATTGGTAATAAGTCTTCCTTGTGCTTTATAATATGTGGTATTTTTCTAGTTTATTTTACTAATCTGGATATTTTAATACTCTTCTTGTCAGAGTTGCCTTATGCCTTCTACTTTTTACTTTGTGGACCAATAGCATGTGGTTTCTCACATCTGAGGAGCTTCCAAATGTTTGTACTGTGTTTTTAGATTAATTGAAGACTGGAACTTAGCCACATGATATGGGAATTTACAGTAATGGGGGGAGGTCTTTTATATAACAGAGACTGAACATCTCACAGTATCAACTAATTTTCATTTAGTTGAAGGGGGTTCGGGGTGCCGATGGGGTGGCAGAGAGTGAACCTCTAATTCTCTCTTTCCATTGGAAATAGGAATACTATTTGGAATAACATGCTGTCTTTTCCTATTGGCTTGGGATGATGCATAGCTCTAGAAAATCATCATTTTCTAATTGTGTTACAGGCAACTATGTATTAGTTGTGTGGGCTTTCTTGATTGGAGAGAGACAAAAATCGTAATAATGTACCTCCTAACTTGTAATAGGAATGGTGCCAGGTGTATACTGGTGTTCAGACTAATTATTTGATTTTTACTATTGACTGTACCTAAGTGTGTGTTTTTAACACAGAGAGGAATTATCTTGACACCATCTGGTAGCAGTTTTTCATGTCTGACAAAATTTAAAACTCAGTTTGAAGCTTGGCCAGTGATAAATATGCTTAGGATTCCATATGACCTTGGTGAACCTCTGACTTATACAAATCAGGGCATTTGTCTCAAACTGTGGTTACAGTATTTTATTGATGTACCTAATCTGTTACCCAGGAACCACAATTCTTATGATAGATAGGATATTTGCTTGGATAGTGACAAGGAAGTTTGAGATGATTTTTTCTCTTTTTTCATTGTCAAGAAATGGATCCTGGCTCTAAGTCTGGATTTAAGTTTGAGTTTTCCCTTTCAAGGGCTTCTCAAGATCTGTTCAGAAGGAGCGTTAAAGGGGGGAAAGGGGAAACAAATGCTTATAAAGCCTCCACAGAAAAGTCTGATAGATAAAAATATGGTTCCAAAGATGTGCTTCTTTCCTTCCCTATGTGCTCACTCAGCAAATGCAGGAGGAATTTATTGTTGGAAATTTGTGTAATCATTTTTATCTGATTACTTGGCAAGATGCTACATGAGCTCTAGCCTCTCTCTATTTTAGAAATCCTGGTTTTATTATAAGCATGCTTCAGTTCCTCCAAATGTCTTTATGGATTTGAAGGGGCTGCTCAAGCTTTGTCACTTATTTTTAACAATATAATTTTCTAAGAGCAGAACATTCTTGCTAAGCCTGACATGTGATATGTAAGCACATATTGACCATTCACTGTTACTTTAATGCTTCCTGGCAGCAGCAGTACATCAGGAAGAACTCAAACAACACATTTGCCTGGAGTTCAGTATCCATTTGAATCAAATTTGTTAGCTTTCAATTTTTTAATACTGTTTTTTATTTTTATTAAAATTCCAGTTAGTAAACGCTCTATAAATCTGATGACAGGCCTTGATATGAACAACCCACACTCTAAGTGGGAAAAAAGTGACTGAGTGCCCCTGTTAATATAATAATGTAATTATCTTTTTCTAGAGAGTTAATTTACAAAATATTTGCACTCACTTCATTTTTTCACTATTGTTTTGAAGGCCTCTCATTTATAAACTTGCACATGTGTGGTTGTGAATATGTGTATGTATTTTCATTGTGCGAGGAGATATCTTACCCCACTCTTTTCTACTTTGGCTTCCTCCACTTTTTTCTCTTTCTTGAAACTAAATATTTTTGGTTGTGGACTAGTTGCTCAGTTCACAAATTATTATCAATTTGATAGCAATCAAGTTTGTGAATCCTCACAAATTTTATACCTGCTAGAATTTAAGAACTATTATTCAAAATCTTTTTTTGTAAAAAAAAAATGGGGGAGGGTGGTGGTGGTGATCGTGAGGGCATTCAAAATTTCATACACAGACAGAAATATGGATATATATTCTAAGACCCTTATTCACATACATGTATACCAATATAATGTATGACTGTCAATTTCTCAGAAAATATGTCTTCATTTGAGAGTGAGTTATCTCTTTTTACTTTGCTCATGTAGAAAATGGCAGGTGAATGATCAGCTGTCGGTTATTCTTCACCAGGTAGAGTGATAAACAGACACTTTAATTTAGCCCCTTTGTGTTTGCCCATAGTTTGAGATTTTTGTTTTTTATCATACTGCGCCAGATAGAATGAAGTTCCACATACTTGGTGCAAATTACGAGAATGCAAATATAGATGTTGATGTTTCTCTCTGTTTATGACACTGCAAATTGTCCCAAGAAGGGATTTGCAAGAGAGACTTTCGATGTTTCATAGATGGATTGTAACTAATGGAACATATACACACATGCGCGCGCACGCGCGCACCAGTATTTGTATCAATCCAAGTTATAGTTGCTAAAATTGACAACAATTCTTCTCCCCCATATGAAAATGTTGTGATTTGGGAGGAAGAAAGTGATTTTTTTTTTGTACTTCATGTCACTATTCTTACAGTAGTTTCTTGGGCAAGAGAGTATAGAACTGGATATTACCTCCGAACCTGGTTTATATATTTATGGTAATTATTTTTATGGTGGTAGAAAATAACAGCAAATATTAAATCCATTTCTAAGAAAACAAAAAGTACTTCAATAGGTATATCAAAGGATACACTTTGATATATATAATATAATCTTCAGTTATTGAGCAATTATTTTTTTCAGCTGCACAGAAGACTTTTATGATCTGACCTTCCCATGTCACATATTTTAAGACTTGAGACCTACATTTATTAACTACCAGCACTACTGGTTGTAGACATGACCCTCTCTTTCATTCCTGGCTCTAGAAGGTAGCCTTCCTTTCTTCACCTACCTACCTGCTTATGTTGTATTTTGTATTTTCTAGCTTGATAGTTAATAAATCCTTCTAGTCAACCCAAGCACAAATATCTAGTAAATCCATTAGATTACACAAAATACAACCCATCAACCATCGTCATACACTTTATTTAGTAAAACAGTTAAACCTCCATGATGTGAACACCTCTCTTCTTTCTCCACTAAGAAATGGCAACAATTCTGGCATGATGTTTATGGTTCTTCTTGAGTAAATAGGGAAAACTTAGTGCTACAGTGATCCATACCCAACCTGATTTTAAAAGGGCTACACACTAACCTCCTGTGAGGTTTTGGGCAAGTCAATAATTCAATGGAATTCTGTTTTCACATTAGAAAAAATGATTAAAGGTTGTATATTCATCACACAAATGTGACAGACCCTGTTGTATCCCTAAGGATACAATCATGAATAATACAAGTGAGGCTCTGAGTTTCCAGATCTTATACACCAGAGAAAAGAGAGAGGAAAATAAATGTATTACAAGGGAGTTGATAAGTGTAATGATTGTAGTAGTACAGAAGGCCATGGCAACATGGGGGAGGGACATCTAACCCAGCCTGGGGATGGCATGAAGGGTTAGGGAATGCTTCCTGGAGAAAGGTATGTCTATGGCAAAGGTTAAAGAGAAGTTGGCTAGAGAAAGAGAGGTGGTGAAAGGGGGAGTGGGAAGAGTGTACGAGGCAGGAGAAAAGTCAGGACCAAAGTCAGAGATAAGAAAAATCATGGCAAAATCAAAGGATGATTGATGTTTTTGCCTGGGCCACAGAGTTTGAGAGAAGAGTGCATAGAGGAGGTAAAAAGAACTTTCTAATATTAGACTATAATTGTTTAAAGGTTACTACTGGTTACTGCTAGTCTTGCTTGTATAAATATGGTTTACTAGTAGTGATGGAGTCAACTAAGAAATTTCTGGAATGCTTCCTATGTGCAAAGCACTATGCTCAAAGCTGCAGATGACATAAAGACAAATAAAACATCCCATACTTTCAAACAAGTTTACAATCTAGCAGGGAGGATAAAACGGTAAACAATTAACTAGAAATATGGGACAGAATGAAATGGGTCCTCTAGTGGAGATTAAGAAAGTTGCTGTGGAACATCAGAGAACTGGTGATTTGGTTTAGGGGTGAGGGTGGAAGTTAATAAAGTTGTTGATGAACTGTACCTTGAAGGATCTGGAGAAGTGATCCTGCTTCCATTTTTATACATCTAAATGAGCATATATTATTAAGTTATCCAACAGCAGAAAGCAATCTTGCTCAAAGATAAGTAAACTATAAAAGTAACATACATGCATATTCAATTCTTTGTTGATTTCTTCTTATCATTAAAAATAAATCTAGATGTTTCACATCCTATAAAATATGAAAATATCTTAGCAAAATAAAGATAAGAGAGGCATAGAACTGGAAAAGACCTCGGATCATACAGAATACCTTCCTTTTATTGTTTTTTAATACATAAAATTAGAAATCCAGAAAGTTAAAAGGCACCTGCTCAAGATCATGGAAGTAGTTTAAAAGTAGAGACAAGATTTCTAGTATACCAGTATTTCCACCACACTCAGGTTGCCTCTTTCAGTAAGAAATCTACTGGTATTAGATAAACTAAAACTGGCTTACCACAGAAAGGTACTAGACAATTTTTATATACATTATATAATTTTTATATACATGGTTTTGAATTAATTTGTTCATCAACATTTGAAACATACTGAAAACACCTCATAGTTTAAAATTCATAAATAATAAATTAAGGAGAAATATTTTAGAGAAAATTAAAAATAAGATTGCCATAAAAATTCAAAGATACATGACAATATTCATATCAAATTGTTAAAAGGCAAATATATAAGTATCACATGTTGGTTATAGCTTAGTAATATAGTCCAGCATGTACGGA
The DNA here is from genome assembly GCF_964165515.1 of Mesoplodon bidens. Taxonomy (NCBI): domain Eukaryota; kingdom Metazoa; phylum Chordata; class Mammalia; order Artiodactyla; family Ziphiidae; genus Mesoplodon; species Mesoplodon bidens. The sequence goes on along the minus strand of NC_138177.1, from coordinate 106,247,359 downwards.
GAAGAACTATCATTGAAATGATATTTTAATGTCATGCCTCTTTGGTAGACTATTTATAAAGATTATTGCTAAATCAATTAATGTTTCCTGGCTACATAAAATACTAATGAAATAAAGGATTTGTCAGTCTACATCTGCTTTTCTAATTTTCTATAGCAGTTATTCACTATAGTGTAGACATAATAATGAATTATAGTAGTCTATGATTCAGAACAGGTAAATGATACAGTGGAGACTCTTATAACACATAATTATATTATACACCTCAAAGATGAGCTTTCTGTCCTCAGTTCTTTATGATTTAAAGATGATGACTTCTGGGCTTCCCTGGTGGGGCAGTGGTTGAGAGTCCGCCTGCCAATGCAGGGGACACGGGTTCGTGCCCCGGCCCAGGAAGATCCCACATGCCGTGGAGCGGCTGGGCCCGTGAGCCATGGCCGCTGAGCCTGCGCATCCGGAGCCTGTGCTCCACAACGGGAGAGGCCACAACAGTGAGAGGCCCGCGTACCGCCAAAAAAAAAAAAAGATGATGACTTCTCCCTACTAAGGTTGATGGTACTTTCTGGCATCTTAAAATTTTTGAACATACCCATTTAAAGTTGTTTGTATGATCTTAAATCATCACAACCCTCTTCCTTCTGATGTGAGGGCCTGGCCCTCAGCTTTGCCACCCAAAGCCTTCCTCACCATCCGCCCAACCCAGAGTGTTTCTAGATTCATCTTTTCCTCTCACCCATGTCCAGTCCAGTAGTAAGTTCTGTCGTCACTGCCTCCAAAATAGATTTTGAACCTGAAAACCTCTTATCACTTGCTCAGCTATGAACTAAGCCTGAGTCATCAGTGGCTCTCACCTGGAACATTGCAAGAGCCTTTGAGGTACTCTTCCCTCCTCTGTCCCTGCCTCTCAAAACTACATCCTTCACACAGGGGCCAGAGTGACACCACACCTCTTCTCCAACCCTCCAATAAGTTCCCATACACCTAGAACAACCTCCAAAAGGCCCTAATAATTTGGACCCTACCTATTTCCCCGGCCTCAGATCCCTCCACTCTCATTTCCTTCCTTTTGCCCCTCTGTCCTTGTTTTCGTCTCCAGAACAAGCCGAGCCATTCTTGAGATATGTGTCCCCTGGATCTTTGCACGGCCGCCCCCTTCTCCTTAGTCTTCACTCAAATGGCTCTGCTTCAGAGAAGCCTCTTCCCACTCTGGCTGAAGAAGCACCTCTGGTCCCTCTTTCTCGCACCCTACTTCATCTTCTTCATGATACTTACAAGTAACTAAAATTATCTTCTTGATTTTATTTTTTAACATGTTGAGTCTGTCTTCCCCCAATGTTCCTCAAGGACAGGAAATTGTCTGTCTTGTTTGCCACTCTCCTTCCAACATCTAGAACAGGTTCTGGGGCCCATCAACTCACTACCAAGCCCTCTTCACAGTTCTTTTCCACATCCCTCTCTAGGAACACTTGTGTTATCTGATGTAGCAGAAAGAGTGTGTTGGCACCTGAGCAGATATGGTTTTGAATTCTCAATCAACCTCATTCCAGGCTTTGGGAAAGTATTCTCACTTGTAAACCCAGGCATAATTCTTACATGAGGAGGCAGTTATGAAGGTAATGAATGTGAAATGCTTAATACAGAAACTTGCACATAGGTAGCATTCAACAAACCGTAGTTACCCTTTTTTAATATTTCTGCTTGACATAGCACAGTGGTCAAAATCAGTAAATATGACTTCTTTCTTTTTTCCTTCCTCCTTCTTTCCTATTATTTCATTTATTCATATATAGATTCATTTTCAAAGGTATTCACACGAGCTCTGGGGTTTGCCATACAAAAAAAGAATGGGTGAGACCAACAGATGCTTTCCCAATGATACGTGTCTCCTTGTCACTCTTTACTGTTCACTGTGCTTCCAAGTCTTGGGTAACTACTGGCATGATTAATCTGCTCCTACTATTGGCCCACATGTTATACAGATCAATCCTGATTGTGCTTTGGCAAAACTTTAAAATGTATCTTCCATCTTCTGTGATAGTGAAGAGCAGGCCAGCATGGTGAAGTTGTGACACGTCTCCTGCTGCCACCTCTGTTCTTCTCCAAACTCATCTTACTGACTGAATTGGGATCCAATGTTTCAACCTCCAAGGACCATGGCTTCTTTTCCCTTCATTGGCATGACAGCCTATCCCTAGCTTAACCGAAGGCATTGTTCAGTGTGGAAATTGTGTCTACGACACTTTATTTGCAACGATTTTCTCCTGCTCTTGGATCATAAGTTTAGCCATGATGGAAATAAGGCAATGCAAAAGTGAGGATGCACAGGACCATAGTTTCAGGATTTTCACCAGTATGCTAATTGTTTCGCGATGTAGGGATGATTTAGTAGAGGTGTATGCAGATTTGTAGAGCAAATGAATTCCATACTGACCTCTTCAGTGTCAGGTAAAGTGTAACTACTGATGCTAATGTAAGCCATGAAGAGGTCCTTAGTAAATCCAGCCTCACAACTTTAAAACATGTTATTGATTTCACTTTATTTTTGTTAACACCGTATTTCTATTAGTTAGCATTAAATTTTCTAAATTGCAATTCCTTGTTTTTATGCTACTTCTTTATGCTACTTTTAAAGGATAGAGTCATATATTAATCATTTCTGTAGACCTAGTGCATAACTGACACATGTAAGTGCCAGTTACTACTAGGTAAACATTTGTTGAACCAATGAAAATATATATGCCTTGGCTACATTTGTATAACTATATTTACCAGACAGATGTCTGGTTGATTCAGGATCTTTAAAGGCTGATCTGTATCATTATACAGAAGAAAAAATATCAAGAGGACTTAAAATACATTTTCTTTCTGTTCACTGATCCCTCATATCTGTGTGGTATGTAACCATTACAATACCACATACATTAACTTAATTACATAGTTCTAAAGACCTTCCACATACCTTACATACATGTAATGTATGTAATGGCACCTGAGAAGATATGGTTTTCCACATACATTAACTTCCACATACCTTAACTTAATTACATAGTTCTAAAGACCAAGTAACATTAAAAAAGATAGTGGACACATTTTGAGAAGATGGGCCTAAAGCTGGCATTCACTCTGGAGTCAATGAAAAATTGTAGGAATTTAGAGACATTTGTTTAATTATTATTTTTAAATTTTTAAGAGATTTTGTTTTTCTAATAGTAAGTAGAAATTAGAACAACAATTTGGTTATTTGTTCTAGTTTGCTCACATCACAGATTAGAGTTAAAATTTTTTCTTTTGAATTTTATTTTATTTTTTAATACAGCAGGTTCTTATTAGTTATCTATTTTATACATATTAGTGTATATATGTCAATCTCAATCTCCCAATTCATGCCACCTCATCCCAGCACCACTAGAGTTGAAATCTTGTATCCACTCCTAAAAAATGAGTCTTTCTGCTTTTGTTTGAATGCTCAGTTCTAAGGATGGGAGTATCTTATTTTATGGAGATTAAAATCTCCATCCAGTAACTTGTCTCCATTGGTGCCAGTTCTTTCCATCATCAGCACAGACTCTGTCTGCTCCTCTGCAGCTTCTCATATGAGATGGTTTCCAGGGTCCTCACTGTACAGTGAGTAGATAAAAGCTCAGGTTCTGACATCAGGGTTTGTTATGTGACCTCAGTCACTCGTTGACAAAAGTGTGACACAAGTCAATGACTGCGAGGATTAAAAGTAACAACCCACGTGACATGCTTAGCATAGTACTCAATAAATCATTTTCTTAAATTATATTTTATGTTAATATTAAGCCTGGTCACCCTTTGAATATACTCTCGTTCATCAATGTGCCTCTTAAAATTCAGTCCCCAAATTTAGACAAAGTATTTCAGATGTAAGCCATATGTTTAGTAATTAATGAATTTGATTACTGTTCCCCTAAGGCTTGGCAGAAGACAACATCTCTTTCAATACAATAAACAAATCATATGCATAAATGCCATGATTAGACTCAGATATGTAAATAAAGACATGATTTTCTAACTTTGAGCAAGTTATTCCGAGGATTCATTTCCTAAGGTGATGGAAGACTATGTGGCTTAACTGATAGTTATATTGCCGCCAGAATTTTCACACCAAATGTAAGCAAAAGACTTGCTTACTTCAACAAAGGCCCTTCCCTCACTTCAGCAGTGGGTGTTCCCCAGCAACAAAATTGAGTGCAGGGACACAGAAGGGAAAATACTGGGAGACAGGAGTCTGTAATCTCATTATCAGTAGCTGATGTATTACAGCCCTAGTGGCCTACTGTTTTAATATTGCAGCACACTAGGCTGTTTTTCAAATACATTGTCTTCAGCCTGGAATTACATATTGGAAAAATTCATAGGTCCTGCTATTGTTATGATGCTGTGTTGTGGACCAAAACCTTTTTCTTTACTCAGGTGGGAGCCAAAACAAATAAACAAAATCAATAGCTCCCCTGTTTCCTACTCCCTTTCTTCCATTAACTCTAGAAAGTGAAATAAATGCCTTCTCATATCTTCATAGAGTCTCATGTACATACATGGATGCATGAAAGGAGAGATTACATAGCTAGGTGATTAGATGGATATAGAAAGATAGAGGGGTGGTAAAAGGAAGAATGGTAGGATTGATAGATGATAGATAGATAATAGACACATAGATAGATAGATAGATATGATGTAATAGAATGAGAAGTGGAGGATGCTAACATGGAAAACATCTCAGGCTGGTTATAGAGGCACTTGAGTTCCAGTCTTGACTCTGCCATTAACTTGCTTGTGATTTCACTTAGTCCCTTAACCTCCCTTGATCATTGCAGTAAAATAGGGGTGTTGTCAACCAGCATGTTGGGCAATATTGGTAGGTCTTGAATCCTTAAGAGGTAGCTCTGCAAATCCATTATCACTGCCCTATTTGCCACCATTTCTCCCTGTGGATGGTTGGCCAGGATTCCTAGTGAAGGGTGTCCTGATACTACCCACACCTTCCAACCATGCTCTCAGAGAAATAGTCTGGGGTACCTCAGATCAAATGATGTCTAGGTTCCTTCCAGCTAAATTTGATGATTCCCCATACATAAAAAGATTGCCTCCTAAAATTTGTCATTCATAATACAATATATTTCCTATGAGCATAATCCTTTATGTGAACACTAAATTTTCTAAAATTAGAGCAGGCCTAAGGTCTGAGGAGCAGGCCTACTTTTGCAGCTACCTGGTTTTCTTTGGGCCAGCCCAACTGAGGTTGCTCGAATCTTAGGCAAAATGCTGACATGTGAAAATTTACCTATAGCTTCTGCAGGTAAATTTCTTTCTTTTTTAATGTTTTTTTTTTTGTTTGTTTGTTTGTTTGTTTTTTTTTTGCTGCTTAGCTTGCAGGTCCCACCCACGCCCTTGGCAGTGAAAGCCAGAGTCCTAACCACTGGACCACCAGGGAATTCCCTCTGCAGGTAAACTTCTTTCTGTACTATACCTTCCTGCCCTGACAAGGGGTCTTAAAGGTGCCTGATAACTTCCTGCTCTTTTAACTTCCAACTCACTAAAAAATAAGAGGAAGTCTGATAACTAGCAAGTAGCATAGAATCCTACATCATTATGATGGGACAGGGCTTAAGAATTTTGCTTCACCACCACTCTTCTAGCCAGGAACAACGTCTCTCACAATTCTCTTTCCCTGCAGTCCTGTTCAGAGTCAGCGTCTCCTCCAGTAAGAGACACTCACATGAGAATTGAAAGGCCAAAGAGCAGAGGCCATAATTTACAGCTAGCAACATGAGTTGATGTGAGATTCTAAAGAACTACCAGGTGAGATTCTAAAGAATTACCTCATTGGGGCTTCCCTGGTGGCGCAGTAGTTGAGAGTCCGCCTGCCGAATCAGGGGACACAGGTTCGTGCCCCGGTCCGGGAAGATCCCACATGCCGTGGAGCGGCTGGGCCCGTGAGCCATGGCTGCTGAGCCTGCGCATCCGGAGCCTGTGCTCCGCAACGGGAGAGGCCACAACAGTGAGAGGCCCGCGTACCGGGGGGGGGGGGGAAAGAATTACCTCATTATGCTATAGGCTATAGCTGAGACTGAGAAAGACTGAGACTATACGTTATAGACTGAGAAAGAAGCCAGGAGCTTCCCAGAGTTTCTTAAAATTTGCACTCTAGTGAACCATCTGCTTTAGTGTGGCAGCCTGAGATCATTGCCAGTGTCTTCTCTGACCTTGGTTCCTTAACTCTGCCGGTGGTTGGTTATGCCTCTAATTCCCTACATTGAAATCCTTTGTACTTGAAATACATAGAGTGCCTTCTGTTTTCCCGACTGAACCTGGACTGTGTTGGCGTCACCTGATTCAACTATTCTTGGGTATGTGAGTCCCCTTTATGGCATATCTGATGAGTTAGCATTCAATTATTCTTAGACACTTAAAGAAATACGGAAATTGCTAGCTTCAGAAACAGCATATTTCATCACAGAATTGCTCGAATTGTTAGAAAGCATATCATAGTGTAGAGTAGAATGGGTATACGTGTTTTTTAAATGAGAAAAGCCTGGCTTTGCATCCTACATTTGTCATTTTCAAATGCTGGGCAAGGTGCTTAACTTCTCAACCTCAGTTTTCTTTTCTGTAAAGTGAGGGCAATAATTGTACCTACTTTTCAGGATTGTTATAAGAATTAACAAGATCAAGTTTATAAAAACCACCTTTTCCTTACACTAACCACAAGTCAGCATCTATATAACTTTCACTGTTTGGACCTAATTCTGTCCTCTGGAGTCATGCAGGTAGGGCCCAGCTGGCCGACAGAGCACCTTTGTGAGAATGAGAGAAAGATACCCCCTTTGGCTGACTCAGCCTGGCATCCGGGCATCTGGCTTGGTGAGCAGAGCAGGAGCTGGATTTCAGTCCCCACTGCCCCTCAGCTGAGTATACTTGATCACAGCCTGAACAACCATTCACTGGGTCACTGCATGCAGTTGAAATCTAATCCCTCAGGAAAATCCTTCACATATTTTAAGACTTCTCTCAATTCCTCAACTCACCTTTCCTCTCCTCTCTAAACCAAACAGTACCAATCAGATGAGGACTGCCCATAGTGAAATGACAGTGTACTCTTCGTTAATGAATGATTCAGCCAAAGGATGGCTGAACTGGAAGACTACACCAACTAAGTCATTCACATGAAGGCATCACCTTAATTGTGCATTTCCATTTTTGAATGTTACTGTAGAAGTTTACCCACTTGTTAAAGATTGTTGGACAACAGTGAGAATGTGGGTCCCCTGCTGAGTATGCGATGGGGAAGGTGTGTAAAATCCTACCTTGGCTGCCCAGCTACACCTAAGGGCCTCTCTGGTTTCATCCTCCAGGACAACTCACCAGACGAGGGTGGGCCCAAGGTCGATACCCACCTCCCTCCAGGCAGTGACCCACTCTTAACATTTGTGTAGCCCAAGGCAAGCGAACAAATGGAGGCCTATAGGTTCTATATCTAAATGTTTAGAAGTTACAAATAAAGCTAAAAACTGTTAAATAAAATATGTTCTATCTTCTTACCTTGACAAATGAATATTCATAATGACAAATGAGAAAATGTACATAAAACTATGTTTTTTATATGACTGATGGAAGCTATCAAAGATGACTGAATTAATCATAATTGTGCACATCTACGTGTCCTGTTGATGAGCTGGTGATACTTGGATGAGTAATACATCCATAGTTAATTAACTATTATATGTTTACTATATGAAATTAATTTGATAGTCTTCATTTTAGCAAAATCACTAATTATATAGGTATAACTAAGATTTTCATGTGTTCTATTGACAGTAATGACAATTTAGCCAATATTTCTTAAGTCATTGTAGTTTGTTTGTCTGTTTATTATCCATTTCAGTTGAAGAAACTTCACTCTGCTAAGGCAGGAGTAACTGGAATTGTCAATAAATTATTAAACCACTAAATTATTATAAATTAGGAAATGAACTTTACAAATTTTACATATATTAAAAAAACTGTAATGAAGTCATATGTGACAAAGTAGCATTATTGCAGAAAATATTATAAGCTATTTTACTATCAAATGTATTGCTATCATTTTTAAAATGAATATGTTAAAGGAATATATTTTAGGAGAACATCTAGATACATACAGTATTTCTTAGATTCTTATTTCAAATTTTCCAATATTGGGTTATTATAAAAGAAACAAAAATTAGCAGGGCATTATTTAACTTATTCAAATCTCTCTTTAATTAAGACTACATTCTAATCCATAATGACCAGAAACATGGTCTTCATTAAAACTAGAAATAATTAGTAATTATTTATATGTGAATGACCTGTTTGATAGGTAAACATTTTCATTTCCTTTCTGTAATGTTATTATATTTTATTGGAATATTTTCAACAAATTACTTGCAGTTTATTTTGATTTAGAAAGCCCACTGGCTCTGAAATTTTAAGAAATATTTTTTAGGGCTTCCCTGGTGGCACAGTGGTTAAGAATCTGCCTGCTAATGCAGGGGACACGAGTTTGAGGCCTGGTCCGGGAAGATCCCACATGCTGCAGAGCAACTAAGCCCATGCACCACAACTACTGAGCCCATGCGCCACAACTACTGAAGCCCACACGCCTATAGCCTGTGCTCTGCAACTAGAGAAGACACAGCAATGAGAAGCCCGTGCACCTCAATGAAGAGTACCCCACTCACTGCAACTAGAGAAAGCCCGTGCATAGCAACGAAGACCCAATGTAGCCAAAAATAAATAAATAAAATAAATTTTAAAAACTAAAAAAGAAATTTTTGTTTTAGTTCTTTTATAAGTGAAATAGCCAACTGTTGACATTTTTGAAATTTTTTGTTAAGTTTTGGTAATATTAATAATAAGCAACAGTAACATCAAATAACTGGATAGCATGAATTGAAAATTAATTTTTCACTAAAATCTTGATTCATGCTTTATTTTGAGATTCTTCTGTTGTTTCAGTTAACTCTTGTGGTGCATCTTGTATCCTACTCATTCTAATTGCTTTAACAGTTCCAGACAGCATTCCCATCATACATGTCCAAGAATGACTTTAAGGTCTTTGCTTTGCTTCATCAAACTATTTCGTCTTTGGGAAGATTCAGAAAATATAGTATATGATCTTTGAATTGCTGTTGAAACAGTTGACATCATATCTCCCAATAAAAAAATTCAGGGCTTCCCTGGTGGCGCAGTGGTTGAGAGTCTGTCTGCCGATGCAGGGGACATGGGTTCGTGCCCCGGTCCGGGAAGATCCCACATGTCGTGGAGCAGCTGGGTCCGTGAGCCATGGCCGCTGAGCCTGCGTCCAGAGCCTGTGCTCCGTAACAGGAGAGGCCACAACAGTGAAAGGCCCGTGTACCACAAAAAAAAAAAAAAAAATTCAAAAGTGTGTTGTATATGACAAACACACAAGTATTTTTGGACTTCTGGCCAATGTTCTGTATGGTAAAACTTTCTGTTTATCAACCCCATTGCCACCATTACGTCTTAGACATTACTCTCGGTGAATTTTTAAATTATTTAAATGAAGCTGAATTTTAGTGTTAATTTTTGGAAATTTTAATTACATCTTTTTAAACATCTTGATAAAAGTAAAACTATTTGCAATTCCAGCATTCAGAGGCCATCTAGTTACCAATGTAAAGAGTAGGTATCATGCTTCCTAGAGGTTATATCTAGACTAACATACAATTTTAGGAGTGATGGGAATTGTTGCAAAATATTGCTTTTCTACTCCATGCAACAGTAGTGAATACTGTACCAATTCCAAGTACCTGTGGAAACAAGCTGGAACACAAAGAGAAGATGGATGCTTGGTGCTATTGGAAATGGTACTTTATTATGCAAAAGTTTATGGAGTTCACACTACATGAGAGGAAGGATTTGACAAGTTAATTTATCTTTTCTTTACCTAAGTGCTTCTGCCAGTCAAATCCTCCCCACACTCCACGGCACTGTCTCTCTCCTGCATAGATTGTGGCACAATCCACAAACCCTCATGGTTTCAGGTGCTCTTCAAGGGACAAAGTGCAAGAGATGCAGAGAGGCATTTTCCCGGGTTTTGAACTGTGTCATGAGAGTTGATGCTGTGTCAATGCTAATCATCAATCCCAGGTGACAGAGGTGCCTGTGTGTTCTCTAATACATATGTTTTTATGTGAGTTTGTGATATGTGGAGCCACAAAGGTCAGTACTTCCAGGAAGCTCCTTTCTCTCAGTGGAGGTCTGACTGAGTCTAGCACATGGAACCTATCTCTGTCTTAACCCAGGTCACATCCTCTAAGCCTCTTTTATCTGAAAGGGCCAATTCCCATTCTTCTGTTCCAAGTATTCCAGATACATCTTTTTTGCTTAGAGGGTCTTTGAAGCTATTAAGATTTATTGCTTTTGAATGGCATTACATTTCCTTTTCTAATATCCTAGAATGGTTATAAAGTTTCTGACAAAAAATTTGCTTCTCCACTAAGGGAGGTTTTGCTGTAATTTACAGATAATCTGTACCCTGGACACCTTACCTATAATAGAGGAGGGAACAAATTTGTCCTTTAAGATGAACTTTCCTTTATGCTTCCCAGAGTCTAAGAATTAAGGAATTCTTGAGCAAACAGGAACTCTTGTTTCTTGGTATTTTTTTTTTGAGAATTTACTGTTTTGACATTCTGTTCTGTGTGCCATGAATCCAGCAATCTTGATGAAGTTCTCGATACTATGTTACAGTTTAATAATATCAAACATATTTAAGTAATTGAGATAATGTAAGGAAAGCACTTATAACAGTGCTTAGCATGATGATGTAAGTGGTCAATACGTGTTACCTTTTTTTTAAGGTTACTATGATTGTGAATTTAAATAGAGCTTTACAATTTCTTGAACACTTTCATATAAATTCTCTTGTATGATCATTCTAGTCACATTGTAAGATGTGTAGGAAAAATATCCCCCTTTTACAGATGGTAAAATTGAGGGTCAGGAAACTGAAGTTATTAGAAGATTCCATACCCTTATATGGCAGACTAGCCCAAGTTTTCTAATTCCTACTGGACAAACAGAAGCAGTGCCATCTTTTGCCCAAAGCAGCGACTTTTTTCTTCTTTTCAGCAAAATAAGTGCTGCAATATCCCCTATTGACAAAATATTAATCAATTTCAAGAAAGAAGTGGAAAATTTTATTCAAGTCAAATTGAGGATTATAATCCAGGAACAGCCTCTCAAAAAGCTCTGAGAACTGTTCCACCCATTAGAGATCAAAGCATAGTTATACAGGTTTTTTGAGACAGAGGGCTGCACATTAAATGACATAGATAATTTGCACAATCCAGATCTATAAGTACAAAGTGGTGAGTCATCATGACCCCTTACAAGATCAAAAAGGAAAGTTATTTTGTTTTCCTTTAAGTATAGTTAATTTACAATGTTGTGTTAGTTTTTGCTGTACAGCAAAGTGATTCAGTTATACATATATATTCTTATTCATATTCTTTTCCATTACAGTTTGTTATAAGATATTGATTTCCCTGTGCTATACAGTAGGACCTTGATGTTTATCTATTTTATATATAGTAGTGTGTATCTGCTAATCCTAATTTATCCCTCTCCTGCCTTTCGCCTTTGGTAACCATAAGTTCTATGTCTGTGAGTCTGTTTCTGATTTGTAAATAAGTTCATTTGTATCATATTTTATGTTCCACATATAAGTGATATCATATGATATTTGTTGTTGTCTGACTTACTCCACTTTGTATTATAATCTCTAAATCCACTTATGTGGCTGCAAGTGGCATTATTTCCTTCTTTTTTATGGCTGAATAATATATATATATATATATGTATGATATATATACCACATCTTCTTTACCCATTCATCTGTTGATGGACATTTAGGTTGTTTCCATGTCTTGGTTACTGTAAATAGTGCTGCTATGAACATTGGGGTGAATATCTTTTCTAATTAGAGTTTTCTACCGATATATGCCCAGGAGTGGGATTGCTGCATCATATGGCAACTCTATTTTTAGTTTTTTAAGGAACCTCCATATTGTTCTCCATAGTGGCTATACCAATTTACATTCCCACCAACAGTGTAGGAGAGTTCCCTTTTCTCTACACCCTCTCCAGCATTTATTATTTGTAGACTTTTTGATGATGGCCATACTGACCAGTGTGAGGTGGTACCTCACTGTGGTTTTGATTTACATTTCTCCAATAATTAGCGATGTTGAGCATCTTTTCACGTGCCTGTTGGCCATCTGTATATCTTCTTTGCAGAAATGTCTATTTAGGTCTTCTGTCCATTTTTTGATTGGATTTTTTGTTTTGTTATTGAGCTGTATGAGCTGTTTGTATATTTTGGAAGTTAAGACCTTGTTGGTTGCATTGTTTGCAAATATTTTCTCCCAGTCTGTAGGTTGCCTTTTCATTTTGTTTATGATTTCCTCTGCTGTGGAAAGGAATGTTATCTTTTAAGCAGTTTGTCTTGTTGGTGCTAAGAGACTGTTGATCTTTATGGCTGAGCAGATATTTCTGCCGATGGAGAGGTTTGGTCCATGCATAATGCAGATACACAACGCACAGTAGAGGGGAGAGAGGAGGCCAAAGGGCAGAGAAAATTTTTACGTTTATATTTTTCTTGTCTTGCCATAAAATATGAATTTTATTTCACACCTCAAATAGACAAATATCTTGAGACTAACATACACATGACATTGGTCACATCTTCAAAATTCTGGGTACGATTTCAACACAATGAAGTTGAGTTTTACAGGACACAAGATTCCAAGTTTCCTACATATGGGAAGTGTGGGCCAGAATTGTGCCTGCCTTTTGAGGGTGATGCTTCAGAGGTCACCCATCCAAGTAGAAAGCACTTGGCAGAAAGAGCTCCCACAGAAGTTCCCCAGATCAAAGCACAACATGCAGCTGAGAGCTGCTGGAGACTTGGCTTTACTCTCCTGGCACCTTATATGATACATTTCCCCACTGTTTTCTCCTCATATTTTCTCTTTGCATTCATGGAGGTTCTCATTAGGAGGACTGAGATACCTTTCTTCTGGCACTGTCATCCCCCAGTGACTCCCCAGCCCCAACCTCTCCCTTCCATGTACTTTACTGCACTTACAGTCTCTAGTACAACATTTAGCTTCACAGCATATATCAGACAACAAATTAGTCTTATCTCCACAACTAAATATTAAGCAACTTAAGGGAGAATATTATGTTCATACTTTTGTGTCACTCACAGTACCTAGCACAATGCAGAACACGTCTAGGGGTTCAATCACATTTGTCAATGGATGAATTAAACTGTTTGGTGTCATAACCCCTGTATACTCTTAAAAATTATTGAGAATCTTAAGAGATTTTGTTCCATAAACAATATAATAGGATATAATAGGATTATTATAATAGGATATAATCCCCATAGGAGTATATCTACTCAACACTTACCATATTAAAAATTAAAACAGAATATTCAAAACATCACAGCAAAACAAGACAATAGAAGTATACTATTTTTTTTTTTTTTTTTTGGTGGTACACAGGCCTCTCAGTGTTTTGGCCTCTCCCGTCGCAGAGCACAGGCTCCGGACGCACAGGCTCAGCAGCCATGGCTCACGGGTCCGGCCGCTCCGCGGCATGTGGGATCTTCCCGGACCGGGGCACGAACCCGTGTCCCCTGCATCAGCAGGCGGACTTCTCAACCACTGAGCCACCAGGGAAGCCCAGAAGTATAATTTTTTGTTGTGTTTCTGCATAGATTCAGGAACAACTTTGGTATATCAAAATAATTAATTGGACAATATAGAGGTTATGGAGATTATACAAGTTATAATTGAAGGTAACTACTTAGAGTACAGAAGTACTGAGAACAATTGAGTTAATTTCAGAAAATGTGTATTTTTATACCTTAAATCTGCTACCTTAGAAAATTCTAGAAAATACAATATTACACAAGCATACATTCCATAAACTGTCAGAAAACTACATCATCCCATAACGTTCAGTGTCTGGAAAACTCCACTGTACACTCATGAGAGAATGAAAGTGAAATAGGCAAATAACATTTCAGTAATGTTGTAAAAGTAGTTGTGACTTCCTGGATCCCCTGAAAGAGTCTTGGGGACCCCTAAAGATTCCAAGATCAAACCTTGGAAACCAGTGGATTAAATGATAGTCTTGGTTAATTAGATCACGTAAAGATGCTCATTACACCAAATCACTACTAGAAATTTATAGGACAATTAGAATCTACTTTCTAGTGATTGGCATTTGTATTATTTATGAAGTGCTTAATTAGTTGTTCATCTTTAGATGGGTGAGTCATCTAGATCAGATTGTATTAGTCATCTAATTACCCCAAAATTTAATAGCTGAAACTCACAAACAATGATTATTTCAAGTCTTTGTGTGTCAGGAACCTGGGTGCAGCTTAGCTGGGTGCCTATGGCTCAAGGTGTCTCATGACGTCGCATTAAGCTTTGGACCAGGGCTGTGGTGTCATAGGAAGGCTTGACTTGCAGGGAATCTGCTTTCAAGCTTGTGTATATGGTTCTTGACAGGTGTCAGGATTCAGTTCCTCACAGACTATTAGACAGAGGCCTCACTTTCTCACTGGCTGTTGCCTAGAGGTCCTTGCCCCATGGATCTCTCCTTAGAGCAGCTCACACAATGTGGTAGCTGGCTTCCCTCAGAGCAAATAAGGGAGAGAGTGAGAGAGGGGTCCCAAGGTGGAAGCTACAATCTTTTGGTAACCTAATCTGTTAAGTGACAACCTATCTCTTCTGCCGTATTCTATGATTTGTTAGAAGCAAGTCTATTTAAATCCAGCCCACATGAAAGGGAGTGGAGGTGGACTTCCAAGGGTAAGAATACCAAGAAGCAGAGGTCATTGAGTTCCACCCTAGAGGCTGCCTACTATAGCATGTTCTTCATTGGAAAAGGAAAGATAAACCACAAACCAGTTCCTCACATTATTCTCTTCTTCTGCTCAGCTTCCTCTTGTTATATAATTCCATTCCTTTCTTCCATGTCTAATATTCCTGTTACGAATGAAGTGGCTTCATTGGTGAGAAGAGGCTATTGAGACATTTTAAGATTAGAGTTTCATGGCTTTGCTTCCTCATAATTCAAGTTCATTGGATTGTCTGTTTTAATAAACATTTCTCATCATGGGTGTGTCAGACTACTAGTCGTCCTTCAAAATCCACCTCTTCTGTATTTCTGGGCACATGGCCACCCAGCCAGCAATTACATTTCCCAGCCTCCTTGGCAGCTAGAAGTGACCATGAGCCTAAAGTTTAGGGTAATAGGATGTGAGAGAAAGAGATGTGTGAAGCTTCTGTGTCATCTCCGACTTAAGAAGGGCTCCACGTGCTGGATTTTGGCTTGTCACCCTCCCGACCACCTGGAAATGGTGACAACTTGAGCAACCTTGGAAGGCATATGGTGGGTATGGCAGATCCCTCCTGGCTTCATGGAACAGCTACCCCTCCAGCCAGAGTCAGCCAGACTTCCATGACAGAGACAAACCTCTATCTTATTTACATCAAAATTTTAGGGACCTCCTTGTTTTTAACAGCTCTGTTATTCTCTAGCTAAGACAGAACTGTTTTACTCTTAGTTTAAAACACTGTTTTAGTCTATGGGGGGGGGAAGTTGTGTATGTGTGGCGACAGGGATATAAGGGAACTCTCTGTGCTTTCTGCTTAATTTTGTTGTAAACCTAAAACTGCTCTAAAACATAAAGCTTATTAATTTTAAACAAAACAGTGCCAGATACACTGCAGATATTATAGTGAAACCACAGTCACAGTCCTGCCCTCACAGGACTTTTTGTTTAGAGAAATCAAAGTTAAACAAGAAATTATGCATGTATTAATTAATTACAATTGTATTGGATGCTAAGGAAAGTACAGAGTGCTTTGTGAGTATATAATGCGAGGCCCTAACCTATGGAACTCTAATAGAGATCATTTATATTTTTAAAGAAAATAAATAAATGCTCACTAAAAACACTTTCATATTATATTATATTATAATTCATTTTTGTTTCTTGAAGGCAAAGCCCTAAGCAGTAAAAAAATAAAAGTTGGTATGTGACCTTAGCCTCAGTTTCCTCATCTGTAAAGTTCAGACAGAAAGTAATTTTCAGATGGTATTTAGCTTTTTTCCCTTCTACATCTCTATCTCCACACCAGATCTTCACATGCATTATATGAGCTAATTTTTTACAACAGCTATTACAGTGCTGGATGTAGATAAAAGAGACTCTTTGTCCCCAAGAATAATCTGAATTTGTATGGAAAGGGACAGGTATATCCATGTTTCAGTGAGATAAAATGGCATCAGAGGAAATATCAGGCTAAGACCCAGGAGAAATGAGTTCAAGGTCAAATTGACATTTCATTTTTTGGATTTAATCTGCAAAAGAAAAAAAGTGCAAAATATCTACCCTTCTAACACTTTGCTAACATATTGATGACTCAAGTAAATTTGTGAAGTACTTTGAGCTCTTTGGAGGTTAGGTCCAAATAATAGATCTGGGGTAAGGGCTCCTGAAGAAAAGCACTTGGAGCAGTTGTGGTTTCTGTTTGTTGTAACATCAGTTGTCCTTTTGCACTTCTGTAATTCTTTCCCTGAGGAGATAACATGGGAAACAGGCTGGAAGGCTAAAACAGAGATAACTTGAAGCTTTGTACCTATGAGAAGTCAGAGAGACAGTCTGCAGTCAATAAACACAGAGACACTAGCACACTTGGTTCAAACCCTGGCTCTGGCACTTACTAGCTGTGTGACTTTGGGCAAGTTACTTAACCTCTCTGTTCTTCCATGTCCTCATCTGTAAAATGAGGATAATAAGAGCATTGACTTCATAGGTTGTTGGGAGCATTCATTGACTTATATTCCAGGTAGGTTCTCAGAACCAGAGTCTGGCATGTGGCAAGTGTTTATTGTTAGCTATTATTATTAATCCCACTTGGATAAGATTTTTCATTTACAGTAGTTAGAACATTTTAAGTTAGGTTAACCCATCAATAAAAGGGGGCACATAGAGGCAAAAAAAAAAAAGACAAATGCAGAAAAGAGTTCTTTGAATAATCAGATGTTTTGTTCTCAGTGAAAATTCAGTTTGTTTCATGCCAGACCCCAAAGCTCTGTCTGGCCTTGCCTTTTCCTGGTTAGAAAAACAAAGGAAAATGTCATTCCTTGTCTGATGCTCTTGGTTAAATTTGGACTCATAAGTCTAAAGTATGACCATGGTCCAATTAAGTTTTCCCACAAAGCCTACACTCAACTTTAAAATACATCCTTCCTAGTCTCTTGTTTTTCCAGCATCATTGGAAAGAATTTAAAATCTCATCAAAAGCACCAGCCTTTCCCAGCAAGTCACACATCCCCAAAGCCAAGTTCAATCACACCTCTCAGGGAAAAGGAACCCACTCTCCAGAAAGAGAAGGATGGCAGTTCCTCAGTGCAGTGTAAATTAATATCACAGCTGCCACTTTCGTAAGAAAATCAAAACCAGCTTTTCAGTTTGTAAACATAAACTTCACAGACCCACGGTAGGATAGAGTGTTCCTAAGTATTCTGAATTTGCAACACCCAGAAAAACCTCCAGAGTATTATTTACAGTATTTGCTTCATAGGGAGGAGAATTAACATTTCAGCGGTTCAGGGAACACATGCACAGATAGGAAAGCAAGCAAATTATTTAATGATTACTTTTAAAAAATATGTCACTGTGCAGAAAAGTGTTTGGAGATACATTGAAGGCCTGTGTCACTGTGTGACTCTGCTTCATTATCACTTCAATGGCCATGAATCCAGGGGGTGGGAACAAACATTTCATACAAAAATAATGACTTTAGCCCTTGGACCCTCACCCCAATATTTTAGAAAATCATGTTCTTGCCTTAAAGCAGTGCTTTTTTGTACCTCAAACATTTGATGAGCTGTTTTCAGCAGTAAAATTGAATGAGCGTTTAGTTGGTTTTCTCCATTCCTGATGAAGTGTTACCATTAACATATTCTTCCCATATTCCACCTTAAAAAAACATTTACAGTGGGATAAAATAAAAACACATCAACGGAAAGATGGTTTTCACTTGGCTATGCTGAGTGAATTTTAAATTTCCCTTTTCACAATGCAGTAATTGCCAGGGAACTCTGAGGGTGGATTAATGCTTTTCTGGTACACCAGTGTATCAGAACATGGGCAACAACAGCTGCAGCAAATTCCCCTGACTGAGAAGAATTACAAGTATTATCACCTAGATCATTAAACTGGGTTCATAGATTGCAGAATGTCTTCAATCAATTCATCTTAGATAACTTGAAGCCAGCTGGACCCCCTCAGTGAGAACGACTTAATTGGCCAATAAGTGGCTGGAAAAGGTGCATGCTATTTGGTAGAATTACTGAGTGAGCAAGTGATTACACTTTGGAGAAGCACGAGTGTAGCCTGCAGGTCAGCCCTTTTGGGGAGGGCTAAGTTAATGTCCACTATTAAGTGCTGCTATAAAAAATGGTAGCTTGCTTGGAGCTCAGATGGAAAAGAGGATCCAGGTCAGGCTTCAGCTGATGGAGTGGGTGAGAAGCAGACATTTATCATCTCTTTGGCCTCATTTCTGCCTTGGTAATAGTCCCACACTAACCACTCTGGCAGTTGCCTGGTTTTCTGTCTCCCTTTCGTTTTATTGGCATAACTAAAAATATTGCCCTAGCCAACGAATCCATCTGGAAGGAAAAACCACTTTTTCCTCAATCATGTCCCAAGAGTCTTTTCCACAGAAAGGTTAAGGAGTCAAGAAGCTGAAGAACACACCATCTACACATACATATCAATAATTATTCTCTCCCTCTAGTGAGGAGATTGAAGTATTATTGTGTGCACGTTAGATGTCTATATTTTATCAGCACAGTTTAAGAAAATGGGCAAATCAAAATTGAAATATTTTATCAGACTGTTGGCAGAAATTGTTAAATAAAAACAACTCTTCCTTCATGTTGAAACAAAGGTTTCTTAACATATTGCTTCCATGGTGTTTTTATTTTTTTCCCTACCACTAAACATTTTAGCCAGTTTGCAAAAAAAGAAAACTTTTGACAGATTTAGTTCAAGATTTCAGGCTAATAGACCTGCAACAACACATTGTCACTTGAATTACTGGTGTTAGACTATAATATGGTACCCTTCAGGGGGAAGTCTCACGATGAAGGTTTCAGAGCACAATGCACTCATTTACTCTTATCAAGAAATATACCCGTTTCATGGATTTTTACTGAACAAAGTAATTTTACAAAATAACAATGACCATTGGGTTTTTAGCATGGAAAATAATTCAAACTCAAGACACAGTTTGAACTGTAGCCTAAGCAATCAAACATCTTGAACCTGCCTGGTGTTCATGAAATAAATGAGTTCATCAGCTTGAAAATGCCAATTGCATCACTAGTATCCCTTCAACTCTATTCATTAACTTACTTTTGAAAGCGTGATCAATGATTCTGAACTTTACTTCGCTCATTACTGTGTCATTTGGGCAGACATAACTGGCATGCTGTGGAAGAAATCTATACACAGCACGTGGATGGCCACGTTCACTCCTTTCTGGCAGCACCAGCCTTCTTTCCAAGCAGGAAATGCAAACCCATCCTGGCCCCTTTGCACTGCTGTTCCCTCTTCCTGAAACACTCTTCTTCCAGTCTTCAGGCCTGTGCTCTTAGGTCACACCCTCAAAGAGACCTCCCCAGCTACTTTATATAAAATAACCACTCGCCATCCTTCTCTGTTCCTTGCCCTGTTTAATCTCTACCAATATGATATTAGAGAAGTATGTGCTTATTTTATACCTCCACCACTAGAATTTGAGCCTTGTAAAGATCAGGGCATGGTTTCTCTTGTTCATATCTATATCTCCAATGCCTAGCATACACTATATGTTCAATAAACATGAATGAATGAATATCTTGTCCTGGAGCCACTCAGAATGTAATACGTAGGATGCCACAAAGATAAGCCACCATGTGCTCACCAGAGCCTCTCCCAAGTAAAATGTGCCTGTCCGATAAACAGGGTAGTTCAAGAACAGTCTAGGATGATGTCATTGCTGTGCAGTGCATCACCCTTCTCAAGATCCACATGGCCCCTGGGGCCCAGCCAGTTTATTTCTCCTTGAAGCCTTTCCCCACTGCTCCTGCCTTTAATCACTCCAGGTTTTCCCCACTCCTCACCTCTCCCCTCCTTTGGCCACCATCTTTCCTTCAGCTTTCATCACATTCTCTTCATTTTCCTTAATAGTTTCCTGTACCCACATCATTTTCCCAATTAGTTTGTAAGCACCCTGAAGGCAAGAAATAGGGTCCAGATAACTTTTCTCAATTTTCATAGCCATATTGCTTTCTCAATTCTCATCATTCTCATCCCCCAAAAAGTACATAAGTATATATAAAATTGGGAGTATTTTAAAATAGAGACTATTCATTCATATAACAAAACAGCTAGCATTTACATAGAGCCCAACTCAGCCAGGCAATGCATACTTCATTTATGGAATAGAACTATGTCATTTATTCCTCCCAGCCACCTTAGAGGTCGCTTCTAATGTTACCTACATCTTACAAATGAGGAACAGGAAACCTAGAGAGATAAGGTGCTTGGACAAGGTACCATAAATACTGGGGTGCATCTGGATCCAAACCTAGGTCTTTCTCTCCTAGAACGCAAGCTCTTAAGGGCATTGCTCTGTAGCATCTGTGACTGGCAGCCTTTTAACTTCACTGTGAATCTTTCTTTACTTAGGCCCCAAATCTTCCAAGAATAAATTAAAAGTCAAACATACTCTGCAAGTATATGTTTTAAATTATTTGCCTTATTTGTATCATAGCCATGAACCAGGTCCAACTAATGAGAAAGCAAGTCATTTTCAACGCAGCAGCTTATAAATCAACATCTCCTTATGATACCTCAATCTGCATTGATTTTCTGAATAGGAGGCTTTCCCTTCCACACCACCAATCTCCTGCCTCTAAATTATTTTTTTTAGAGTGATCTTGAAGAAAAATAAGGCAGGGTTTGGGGGATCATCTTCACAAGTTTTTGATGACCATATTGTTGTTCTATCAGCTGTTTGAAATGGAAATCACTTTCTGGGTGCAAGAGCGAAGTCGGGGTTATGATTTCCTTTTCCATCATTTATTCCTAGAGTATTTCAGTGAAGAGTTAAATCAGGGAGCACTGGTACACACTTTTTTCTCTTACCCTGAGATCTTTCGGGTGAAAGGGCAGCACTGAATTAAGCATTTAGTATATTCAAAATCTGTGACCCAGAGCTTGTGCCTGAAAGTATCATCGATAATAAGGTTGGAAGTACATTATACTTGCCTGGTACTTATCTCATCTTGCCTCGGACAACCTTCTCCAGGAGTCATAATTATCCCACTAGGCAAACTGTCCCACTGTCTGCTAGTCTTTACTGGCAGGAAGTTTTTCTTGCTCTCTCTGGCTATATCCTTTCTCAGCAGGACCCATTATTTCTCATTTAATTAGCAGTGCTTGATATAAATAGCCCTTCTCTTCATTTATGTTGTTTTCATTTAAATAATTACACAGTACAATATTCCCACTCCTATAGGCACTGGTTTGGTAGGCTGAGAAACAGGATGGCAAACCACAGGTTTCAGTATATTTTTCAAGCATGACTTCACCTTTTTCATATGAATAAGGCGAATTCCTTTGTGCTGATAGTAGACTTTCAGGAACATGGAAACTTATGTTGCTTCCTCTAGAAGGGATACAGATACTAACTGGCTGGCAGGCCCAACTACCCAGTGACAGAGCTGTCAATGTGTCTAATGGAAAGCTTGCTCTGGCCCGGGCACTGGGCAAGTGCGAATGGTACAATGGTAGACAAGCCAGATGCAGGCTCGGCCCTCATGGGGCTTACAGTCTAGACTCTAGAGAAGAGAGGTTTGGAGACAGTAAGATAGTGGAGACAGAGCTTCTCAAACATTTATATGTATGTGAATTTACGGGGATTTTGTTAAAAGATTCTGGTTCAATAGACCTGGATGGGGCCTGAGAGTCTGCACTTCTAACAAACGCCCAGGTGATGCTGACATTGCTGGTCCAGGGATCACACTTTGAACAGCCAAGGGTCAAAAGAATGGGGATCTAGACTCATCTCTACTGCCAAGTGAACTTTTGGCAATTGGACGGGTTCCTTAAAGAAGTGAAGTCTTTATCATCTGGCAAATGGAACTCTAATATCCACTCCACCAAGTTGTTATGAAGTCAGCTAAGTATAAAAGCATTTGATAAAATTTTATGTGCTATACAAATCTATAGCATTATAAGGAAATAATGTTCTTGTCCTCAATGCATTTTTGAACATACAATGAGATTAACCCAAATCTAATGCGACATTGTTTTGAACAATAATTATTCCCATATCTCTTAAACTGGGCTTCTGATGCAGGAGTCTCTAATTTTAAGAGCAAGATCATTGTGCTTCCAGGTTATAATGCCTTGGGCAAAGCAAGGAATCTATTCACTAGGATGCTTTGACTTCACTGCGAGATGCCCATGAGCACCGGGCACCACCATAAACTGATCTTTGGATGGGACTTGCATTTTTTGATACTTTTCCTAAAAAAGGGATAGTACATCTAATTAGCTGGGAAATACTGATATTGGAGGTAATTTGGAACAAATTTTCAAGCCTTGGGTTCTCTGTGAAAAGGTATGGTGAAAGGCAAGGGTTTAGGTTTGCAACTTATTAGCTGTTTAACCTAAGGCAAGTTACTTAACCTCTCTGAACTTGTTTCCTCAATTGTAAAATGGGCATAACTGTACCTAATTAAGGATGCTATAAGAATTAAATACGTTAATACCTACAAGGCTCCAGGTACCTAGCAAACTAATACCATTGCCTACTTCTTACCAGTGTTAGAAAGAACCAAATGTGACCTTGCTCTAAGTCACCTGGGATCTTATAAATATTCTGGGTTCTTCCTTTGACAGGAGCTTTGTGCTTGGCCTGTGCCACCTTCCTCTGTGGGCTCCCATTTAGACTGAATGCTAAACTCCATGAGAACCAAGGCTATTCTAAACCTTAGTCTTGGGAATTCCCTGGCGGTCCGGTGGTTAGGACTCAGCGCTTTCACTGCCGAGGACCCAGGTTCAATCCCTGGTCAGGGAACTAAGATCCCACAAGCCACGCAGTGTGGCAACAAAACAAAACAAACCTTAGTCTTGAAGAAACTGACCTGGCTAATGGTGAAGATTATGTTTATGTTCAGCATCCAAAATCATACTTCCATATGGATAATGATATGAAGATGGAAAAGAAGAAAAAGTGAGCTGTTGTTTCTATGGAGCATTACTATGTATTGGGTATTAGGCACTGGGCTAAACACTGTATAAACGTTACCTGTGCCGTTAGCCCCACTTTCCAGATAGGGAAACTGAGGTTCAATGATGTTAAGTAACTTGTCCAAAAACTACAACTGGTATGTGAATTCACCCATCTAATTCCAAGGCCCAGGATTTTAAAAACGTTTTCTTATACCTTAGCTCATGTGATGCTTGCTCAATGGAAGGGCAATGTTTCTGCACCCTGTTCCTGGCCCCATTCAGGACGTCAAGCTCTGTGCCCAAAGCACCCTAAGAGGACAGCAAGATCAAAGAGGCTGGGGAGAAACTGCTGCTTCAGTGTGCGGCGGACAGCGTGGAGATGGGCAAATTGATCAATGGCTTTTCATCATGAGTCCCCTGGAAATAGACTCTGAGATTTGTGCACGGAAGGTTTACTGGGGAGTGCTCTCTGGAACGGCGTCATGAGGAGGGTTGAAGGATGCAAGACAAAGACCTCAGCTAATCCCCCAGGACACTCTGATATCAGGATGACCTTCTGAATTATCTCATCTTGAGGCAAAGGAGACCAGAATTTTGAACTCTCCTACTTACCTGTCATTGGATGCAAGATGCCTGGGGATGGGGATAGGGACATGACTTTGATGACCTGAGAATAGTGACTGAGCTGAGAGCTGTCAGCCATCAAGAGCTGGAGAGATGAGCGTGTCAGTCTAAGGTGGGAGGGGTCTGGGTGGCATACCACATGGCCACCACACTACCTTTACTTCTTGCCTCCTCCTCCTCCCTGGGCATTCTCTCCCATGCCCAGAGGTTAATGCTAGAGGTTGGAAATAGGCGGGGAGCCACATCTCCCCTGATGTTGCAAACTGCATTCACTCCCTTTCTTGCCTGGTAAGTTGTGTGATGGAGATGGGAACAGGGGAAGAGAAGGGGAATGGTCCTCAGACTCTGCCAGCTCGCTTGCAGCAGCACAGAAGCACACTAAATCCCAAAGCGCCACACACTGGGCATTTTATCTGCATCCCTGGGATTTTCTGTTAAAAAAAGTTTTCCCCCTATGGGAAAAATAAAAAAAATTTAAAAGAGCCAGAAAAGAGTCTAAAAGCACATTACCAGGAAATTGTTTCTACTGTGTTTATGACTGTCCTTAATGTTTTATGAATATGCTAAAAAAAATGCTCGGGCATATTTCCTTGGGCACTCTAGTTAATTACTTATTCCGAGTGCTTCTGCTCCATTCCTTGCAAAATGTGTTGTGCATTAATTCTGATTATGTACAAGAACCCACCTGCAAGGAAAAACTCTGAATCAGTAATGCTGATAAAATGAGCAGCCCTCCTGGGGCTCCACTGAGAAAGAGGATACTGGACAGAATTAGAATCTTGTAGCTAAGGCTATTCATAATGTCATTAACATAAAGGCAATTAAATGAGTTTTTAACCTACAACCCTTTATTGTTATTAATGAACATTAGAAAAACACAGGAGATAAAATTGGTAATTATCTCTGCACCAAGCTATGCAATAATGTGTTTAAATATAAAAACAAAACAAATGATTATTGTTAGTATTTTCAGTAGCAGAAACCCCAGGAGCAGCTCCATCATATTTGGTCACATGGGCCCACACCAAGAGGTTTAATTAAAAGAGGGCTTTACCTTCCATGTGCCTGGTTATTCAGTTTAATAAGGAATCAACAAACGCAAATGTAAATTTGCAAAATATCCTGAGCAGTTGTTTCTGCCTGTGGGTTAACCACCTTTACAGAAACACTGACTGATTTCTTCTCCTTTCAGACAATGGTCTATGGCCTCCTAACCAAGTTTTTCCATTTTGAAAAAATTACCACATGAGGCTTTCAAAGCTCATTTCGAGAACAACTGTATAAATCCAGGCTCGTCGTCTAAGCTTACTGTTTAGCAAAAATAATTTAAGCATTTGAAAAAGACATGTAGATATAAAAAGTAAAGGTAAATGAGCTTTTCAGCACTATGCTATATCCAAAGAGCCTCCAGTTTAATTTCTTTCTTTCTCTATGCAAGCTGTAACAGCCTATAAGTAAGCCATCCTAGACAGGGCCTGTTTATAAGGACAAGGTAGTTAATGTATGGAGAACTACCCTGCATCTAATAATAGTTTCCCATTAATTAATTCAGTTTGTATATCTTACAATGTAAAACATTAGTATCACATTCCCTTACAATTTACTCCAAACTGGTTTTGTTTCCAAAGACCATTGTTAATATGGTCCATACCTCTAGTTTGCCTTTACGGTGGATTTCAGGGCAAACAATACCGCACAAGTGTGACCCTTGGAAGCAGATTTTGAACAACTGCCATGTGGCAAAGCTAGCGCTTTTTGTGCTCATCTGACTTTTCTCATGTAACCAATTCTACAAGAGAGATCACTTTTGCATTAAAAAAAAAAAAGCATTTTATAAAATAAGAAAACCATTGCAACAACCACTTACATTTGTATATCACTTTATAGTTTACAAAACTATAATTATATTATTCTGATAATTTTGCGAGATACTGAGATCAAAATTATGACAGTCACATTTAGTTTCATAGACCTACTAGGTCTTATACATTTTATAGCATACATAGAGTTTCCCTACCTACAGGCAAGCAAGCCCCTTAGGGGCACAGGGAATTTAACCGTGCACCAGGATCAGAGTTTAGAGATGGGAAATAAGAGGGAGCAAGTATCCTTTCTTAAACGTCAGTTATGCCACCCAAAGGTGTTGGGCTCAGAGTTTAAGGCCAAGAATGACTCCTGCAAGGTCAGCTACCTGAGTGCAATGGAGGTTGAATCAAATTATCCAGGAACAGCATGGAAGAGGTGCAAGAAAAGCCCCTTGCTTCTCTCCCAGCTGCATTCTGGAAGGAAGGAGGCACCTGTGCTGGGACAGTGACGGAGGCCCAGCAGCAGGCATCCTGTAACTGACCCCCCCTTCCACCCCGCTCTGCACGCGGGACAGCTACGCTGCGACCCAGCCCCAGGGCACACACGGCTGGCCAGTCCCTTCCATCCAGGCCCACTGCCAGCTCAGATAAGTCCACGGCCGGCCTTCACCTTCTAGGTACCAGAAAATCATTCTCATGAAACAGGCTCTTTGTCTTTGTCTCATCTGGCCACTGCCCCGAGCTGGGATCAAGTCACAGCACATGGCCTTTCGTGCTTCCCTCTGATCCAGGACAGTCAAGCTTGTAAGGCTCACACAGTGGGCAGAGGCCTCAGCAGAACCGGTCTCCATTAAGCTTTTAGACTTGGAGCAAGTAGGGACTTTCCCCTATAATCTGAGAAGTGTTTCTTCTTGCACAGGGAGTTACAGGATGAGGGCAGGAGGGGAGAAGAATTCATTAAAATCATTTGCATTTTCAAGTTCCATTATTCCTGAGCCCTCCCAACATGCTGCCCGGCTGGTGCCTCCGCCATGTGGCAGACGCAAGCTCAAGGTCAACCTCCGGCTGTTAGCCAAACAATTGGGAACCACAGCACACTAAACTTCCCCCTTTCTTGTCACCCTCCCTGGCTATTAACCACCACTAGGGCACCCTCAGGGGCCGCAAATTTTCTCCTGGCGCCTCCTCTGACTTGTGAAAATTCTAGAGGCCTGTGAGGTGAATGACGAGCAAGCACGGGGCCATATGCAGGGCCTTTGATGAGCTGACATCAGACAGCTGAGAGAGGAAGGACGGTGGCTGCGCGGCTGCTGTATTGTTGACCCTTTGATTGGACTCATTCTGGCTGCTGCCAGTGGGGCAGCCAGAGAGAAGGTGGCCAAACAGCAGAACAATGCCGCAGCCTTTCACAGCTGGAAAATCATTTTTTAAAGACCTCCAGGAGACACCAGTTGGTCCTGGCAGCTGACATTTGATCTGAGGAGTGTTGAGCAGCTGATGCCAAAGTAGGCTTCTCCCAACCCACTGCAACCACAGGCCGGCTGTGGATCTGCTTGTGCCTTCACCTTCCTGTCTGCACCCAGGAAGAAACCGCCTGGGGGAGATCTGCGTGCTAAATCCTCTGAATGCAAAGAGAGAGTCACCTGGGTTCCTCCAGCCCCTGCTTGATTTTCACTAGGCTCTCAGATGGATAGACGATAAATACTATTAATAAGACAGGTTCCTGCAGGAAAGAATGGTGCCGATTTCACATTTTGGATACTCCAGGAAACAGGATAATTCTTTGCAGATGGTTCCATTTGGACAATTTAGGTGGGCTATTTATCTGTGTCCAGGAGAGTGACACACAATCTCTTGAAAGTGACAGTCACTTTTTAAAAAATACTAATTGAATACAATTTGTCTGGAGCCTGTGCAATTTGATCTAAGTTGAAATGACCACAATTCAGAGCGGTGAGTGTTATATTTAGAGTGACCATATGGTTTGTCATCCAAACTATGACAATTTGGAGAGTGAAAAGGGGGCTATTAATAACTAACTCCCCGAATCAGCATAACCTGTTTTAGGTAAACTGGGCTTTCCGAGCCTCCCTATTATTTCATGTCACCCTTGCGGCACCCTTCTCAGAGAAAAGAGTGCAGAAGCCATGGAAGTCAAATCTTCTTTCTGAAATATTAGGGCATCAGTCTGATCTCCTCACTGTTAAAAAGGAGGGACATTGTAAGTTTTGATCCACACATCTCATCACCACAAAGTAAAATAAAACTCACATTGTCAGGTTTTGGAAAGAGCACTAGACCAGGAGTCAGGATATGTGTTGTAAGTCCTGGTCTAGCTGCTACTAGGAATGCTACTTATTACCCTTGCTGTTACTATTGCTACTAACAGTTACCATTTATTGAGCATTTACTGTGTACCGGGTACTGTGTTAATTAACAACCTGGGCTGAATAGGAGTTTACTACATGCCAGCACTAAGCTAAGAATGCACTAAGCTAAGAAAGTTACAAACATAACAATCTATGATATATTATCACCCCCATTTTACAAAGGAGGAAACTGAGACTCTGAAAAGTTATGTAGGTCTGACACAAAGTTCACGCTCTTAACCACAATACCACACGGCCAGAAGGAGCTTGCCAGGAGCTTCCAGAGAGACACCTCCTCTTCCTGCTTCCCACTGGCACTCTCTCACTTTTAGCTCTTAAATATTTGCATATGCCTAATATACATTTTTATTCTGTGGCTTCACAGGCCCTCAAAAAGGTAGCAGGCATGGCCAATGATCAATAGAACAAAATGGTATAGGGCAAAATAGCTGAGAATGAGGATGACTGAGATTCCATATAGACTGGAATCATCAAAACAAGACTTTTTTTTTTAACATCTTTATTGGAGTATAATTGCTTTACAATGGTGTGTTAGTTTCTGCTGTATACAAAGTGAGTCAGCTATACATATACATATATCCCCATATACCATCCCTCTTGCATCTCCCTCCCACCCTCCCTATCCCACCCCTCTAGGTGGTCACAAAACACCAAGCTGATCTCCCTGTGCTATTCGGCTAAAGAAACCACAATGCAGAGGAGTTCCTGGCATGTGGAGGACCTCAGTGGACAGTTGGTGAGTGATCTGCCACCTGATGCTCAAAACCCACCTCAGCCTCCCTGTGCAGCCTCTGCTTGAGAATTTCCAGAGACGGATTGCTCACTACTCACTCAGGGAAGCCATGTCCTTTCACAGCAGTGGTGGCTACTATAAAATATTTTCTTATGTTGAGCCAAAATTAAAAACTCCTGTAATTGCCACTCTTAGTTCTTGGTTCAGCTCTCTAAGCCCCTATGTAATGTTTTCTGCTCTACATACTTTCAAATAGAGAAGCTCCTCTATTTACCAACAAGCCATGACTCTCCACCTGTCCTTAAGTCCATTGGTTTCCAAGTCCACAGTGACTAAGAAGGGCTAACATTCGCAGTCCCTGGATGCATTTTCACAAACAGAAGTATGAGTTGGTGCATCAGAGCTTTCCAACCAGGCATACTCTTTCCTTAGATAGCGTAGTTTTATTGGGCTCCCTTTTCCATTTATAATCTAGCTTTATCTACACTGATCATATCTGTTGAGTCACAAAGGTCTCCTTTCCTGTTGATCTCTGTCAGGGTCATGGAAACCCCTTAACGGAAGTACAGCAGTTGTACTTAATTAGTACAGCGTCTGTATTCCAGGGCTCACAATTCATTTTGATGCTGTATAGATGCAAACGACCTCCAGCCTAGGAACACTCTGTGGCCTGTGACAAACTTTCAATTCAGTGTGTTCACCAAACTGAAGCTCTTAAGTTCTCAAACTAAATCTTTGGCTCCCACATAGTAGTCTGGGGAGCCCACCTTCTTTCCCTTTTGAAAACTAGAATTATATTTGCTCACCTCCAATAGTGAGCAAATAGACTATTTCTTTAAGAATACTCAGTATTAGGTAATATTCTTCTCTTACCAAGACTTCAATGAACCTCTGAGGGTAAAGTTATTCTTTCTCTTCCAAAACAATGAAAAAGGAGCAGAAAGGAGTCAGATCTGATCTGAAAGAAACCACAGGTAATGACTTACAAATTAATGACTCACTATAGTAACATATTCTTGACTCTGCAAGATCTCCATTATGTGAGATGTATGCATATATATGTTTCAGATTAACTCTTGACTCAAGCAGAATTGGGTTTTGCACATGATGCATTTTTCCTATGACTTCTTCAGGTGCCAACATGGGTCTGAGCTTCTGGGTAGTGAATCAGCTAAGCTAAAATCCCCAGTCTTCAATGGCTCAGGCCATGAGCTCTTAGAAATCGGAAGAAACTGTGAACTGATATAGGGAAGGTACATACTAAAATGTTGCTGTGAGCATCACCCAATAATTGAATTGCTACTACTTGAGCTTAAATAGGTTGAGAATGAAAAGAAGCTGCTCGTTATTTCTAAGTATTTTTTGTATGAGATTATTGGGGAAATCGGGGTTATAAATAATTCTCCACGAGGAATTCTTCAGAAATCTTTTTCTGAAGGAGGACCTTCAGTCACCCTTTAACCATGAGAGTCACTTCATACTCAATTCTCTATAGCTTTTTAGGGTTAGTGTATTTGCCCAAAAATGATTCAAAAGCAATCTGGTAGCTAACTTATCAGTTCTGGAACCAAGTAACTAAAGGTACCCAAATTCCTGGAAATGAAGCCCCAAAGAAGTGTCATCATCTCTCTGACAACATGCATGGAAAACACAGATGAAATAAGAAAAAGAAAGTGATTCTCAAATCCCAGCATAGGTGGCTCTTGTTACTCCACTGTGGGAGTTTTCACCATGGGAATCAGAAAGGGCCCCCCAGGAAGAGGAGACACAGCAATGGGAAGCAGGTGTGAACAAGACTGGCCTGTTAGGAATTGCAGTTCAGGGAAGTGGCTCACGCTGAACGGCTGCTGCCTGGCAGGCACCGTACTAGGTTCTTCACCTGCGTTATTTTACTGAATTATCACAGCAGACCTACCCAGAAGACATTTTTTTCCATTTTATAGGTGATAAAACTGAGGTCCCTAGGGCCTAGTGACTTAAAAGAGGTCTCACAGCTGGTGAATGGCAGAACCAAATTCAGAAGTGGTCTGCCTGATATCAAAGCCCAGTCTGCTTCCTCAGGAGACTCTGGGCCCTTTGGAGGGAGTGGAATGATAGACACTCTCATATGCTGCTAATAGGAGTATAAATTGGTTTCAACTATTACAAGAGAAATTTAGCAATATCTGTCCAAATACTAAATGTACACACCATCAGATTCAGCAAAATCGTCTTCTGGGAATTTATCCTAGAGACGCACTTTCACAAGTACACAATGATATATGTCAATACATATAATGCTGTTCATATCGTCATGGTTAGTAATGGCGAAAAACTGGAAACATCCTAATTAATAGGGGATTGATTAGATAATTTATGGTAAAAGCACACAATCGAATACACTACACATTAAAAAGAATGAAGTAGATCTATGTGGACACGAAAAGATATTCTCAATATTGTTCAGTGAAAAAAAGTAAGTTGCGGGGGCTTCCCTGGTGGCGCAGTGGTTGAGAGTC
Organism: Mesoplodon bidens; assembly: GCF_964165515.1. Classification (NCBI taxonomy): domain Eukaryota; kingdom Metazoa; phylum Chordata; class Mammalia; order Artiodactyla; family Ziphiidae; genus Mesoplodon; species Mesoplodon bidens. The sequence goes on along the minus strand of NC_138177.1, from coordinate 106,215,917 downwards.
CGCCTGCCGATGCAGGGGACACGGGTTCGTGCCCCGGTCCGGGAAGATCCCACATGCCGCAGAGCGGCTAGGTCCCTGAGCCATGGCCGCTGAGCCTGCGCGTCCGGAGCCTGTGCTCCGCAACAGGAGAGGCCACAACATTGAGGGCCCGCATACCGCAAAAAAAAAAAAAAAAGGAAGTTGCACAAGAGCACATATTTCTGTATGTGATGGGGGTACAATCCTGTCTGCAAAAAGGGGAATGTCTAGAAGTATACACAATTTGCTGTTGTCGATGGTGAACTTCCAGGGAGTGGAATGAGGGTGGTTCTTGGTAGAGTGGGGAGAGAAATTTTACTTTACACTTTGTACCATTCTAATCTGATATTTTTTTTTCTAATAAGCAAGTATTACTTTCACAGTGAGAGAAAAAAATTTAAACAAGGGCCTTTGTGAACTTAGAAAATAATGGAAGCTTTTTATAACACAAAAATGAAGTGGGTCAGGATCTGCTGGAGAATAAAGGGAAGGCAGATGATGATTAAGAAGCTAATGATTGCCAAAGGTCATTTATGTCTCTACACTAATTGCCAAGGCAGATTCACAAAGAACTTTAGCATTGGAGAGTACAACTTGAAGGTAGAGACCAAAAAGGAAACTCGTCATGATATTTTGGATAACTTGTCAAACCAAAGTCCAAATGCTTTGATAGTCTTTCAAGTCTTTTTCTACTGCTCAATGCTTCCTATTCTCTATCCAGGGCCTAGAATCTTCAACACATTGTTCTGTTCATACAAAGCATGAGCAGTAGAAAAGAAGCCTGGTAGGCAGCTCAGGTAGGAAGAGAAGTCTTTTTCCCCCCCAAACCTGGCTGCATCAAACTATTCTATTCCCAGGATGCATGGGGGTCGTCAGTGACAGCTGTAGCCCTTTCTGCATGGAAATATTCTTCCTCTGATGTGGAGGCAGATTGAGTTTGCCTGGCTAATCCAGCCATACACTGGAGAAATGAGAAAGGCCCAAGCTACCCATATGCGCTGTAGATTCCAAAAGGGGATGAGCCTACCAAGAGTTTTTTTTGCCACTGCTTTTTCTGATAATATCAACATGGTCACTAGTGTTTCATTAGTTTTCTTTGCTCTAAGGCTAAAAGGAATTTCTGCTGAGTGAATATATCTGAGATGCTTCCGACATCTCAGAGCACTTTTTGCAGAAGACATGACTGAAATTTTTGCATAGAAATAGGGTTTATCTATTTTCTCCTGACTGCTCAATGCTTCCTATTCTCATTATTCTGTCCTAGTTAGGTTTCCTTTGGCTGTTAAAGCCACTGTCTGCACTTTCCCTAATAATAAGAATGGTAACTATTATCTATTAAGGCTTATAATGAGCCAGGCACCGTTTTAAGTGTTTTACACAAATTAATTAATTTAATCCTCATTATAAATCTATGAAGTAGGTTCCACTGTTACCTCTCTTTGACAGATTAGGAAACTGAAGATTGAGGAGGTTAAGAAACTTGCCCAAGCAGTAGAGCTAGGATTCAAAGCAGATCTGTCTCCATCCAAAGAGTGTTTATTTAACCACATGCTACACTACATCACAACAAAGACGGCAGCCTATCTTATAGGAGGCAACAGGACAGAAAATCTATCTGAACCAAGAGAAACCCTGTCCTCTCAGCTGTCTGGATGTCTCTTTCCTGTGTTTGACTCCTGCTCTTCTCCAGGGAGTTCTCAGTTCATCTCTGTTAACATGGGGGACTCTTTACCCAGAACTCTCAGCCTCCCCACCAGCCACGCCTCAAGGCTCTAACTCTTTTTCTGCCAACTTGAGTCCACATCGATCGCTTCTTCTGCCAACAAATTTTGCCTTTGTTGGCAGAACTATACAATGAGCACGTACGTCTTAATATCCTATTATCTAATTGTCTGAAATACATAATTTAACACTTTCTTACCATCATGCCTGCCTCACCAGGCTTTGAGGGTATATCAGACACCTCTTAGGCTTCATCTCATATCCTCTCAGCCCACTTTTTCTTCCAAATTTTGCTGCACCAACCAGCTGTGCCTGGGAATAACCAGACAGGGATCTTGTCTCAGCTGGACCCTGAATCTATTACACTCTCTCACCTGAGCTTCTCTGGTAACCTACCACAGTATCTTCAGGAATCTGCTTAGCACTCACACATATGCAAACCTAGACATTCAGAGAGATTAACACCCTTTGGAGCAACCCTTGACTAATGAGGATGGAAGCTGGTGGGTGGAGCTGCTCTCGCCTGCCCCTTATGTAGACAATGCTGAGACACATTCTAAATGGCCTCCAGTGATGACCAGCTTGATAATATCCATATTTATAGGGCATATATAAGGAAGTTTGAGGAAGAGGTATGTGGATGGATTTATGAGGGAAGGCATTAAGAGTAAGGATTATTGACTCTCATGTTAATGCCATGAGTATCCTCCACAGTGAATCACTAGGGTCAACAACCAAGTAGAGAGGATGACCTGTCTCCTGGATGTCAGTGAGCCTCTCTCCATGGCCACTCCAGTACTTGCACAATGGGCTCACGAATGCCATGACCATGCTGATGGGGTAGAGACTAGGTTTGGACACAGAAGTATCAACTCCCTTTTGCCAAGGCTGATACAGTGCCTGCCATGGCTGAATATCCATCCTGCCAGCAGTGCAGACTGGCCTGATAAGGCACCATCCTTAAGGAGACTAGCCAGTTACTAGGTGGCATGTTGATTACATCAGACCTAATTCCATTACTGGAGTTGACACCTACTTAGGATATGGCTTTGCTTTCCTTGACCTCAGTGCTGTTGCCAAAACCAATATCTGAGGAGTTATAGAATGCCTTTTTTACTGATATGGGATCCCATACAACATTACCTCAGGGTAATGGGACCCATTTAATGGTAAGGGGGAGTGTGACAATGGGCATATGACAATGAGATTTATTAGTCTTACAAAGTACTTCATCCCCAAGAGGTAGCCAGCTTAGTAGAATAATGGACTTGCTTATTAAAGTCTCATGGTACTTGTTTGGGCATAACACTCTATGGGGTTGGACTGTAGCCTCCAACATGCAGTATACACACAGAACCAACAGTACTGATTCTCTAATAGCAAGAGTATGTGGGTCCAGGAATCAGTGGGTGGAAATAGGATTGGTCCCTTTCACCATTATTCGTAGTGACCCATTTGTGCAATTTTTTTTTTTTTTTTTTTTTTTTTTTTTTTGCGGTATGTGGGCCTCTCACTGTTGTGGCCTCTCCCGTTGCGGAGCACAGGCTCTGGACGCGCAGGCTCAGTGGCCATGGCTCACGGGCCCAGCCGCTCCACGGCATGTGGGATCCTCCCGGACCAGGGCACGAACCCGTGTCCCCTGCGTCGGCAGGCAGACTCTCAACCACTGCGCCACCAGGGAAGCCCTGTGCAATTTTTATTAAGGGAAATTGACCCTGATTACTCTGAGGAACTAGAGTTGCTACTACACAATGAAGGTAGCAGGGCAGAAGGGAGTATGTCTAGGACTCAGGGATTCAGGGGGTCACCTCTTGGTGAGAACTCCATGCCCAATAACTATAAATGGGAACTGTAGCAACCTCAGTCCAAAAGGACTAAAGAAATTCAGACCCCTTGGAGTTAAAGATCTAAGTCACTCCACCTAGAAAGCAACGTAGACCAGCTGAGGTGTTGGCAAAGAGTGAGGGAAATCTAGAATGAGTGGTAGAAGATGAAGTTGGTAGGCATCAGTTATGGCCTTGAGACCAGCTGTAGTGATGGGGACTAGAGCTCATTACATTAACCTGCCTATATTGAGTCTTGAAGGCTCTGTGAAGAAAAATAAAGCAGAGTAAGGGGTCACAGAATAGCAGGGTGGGGTGACTGAAAAGAGTGGTCGGGGACGCTTTCTCTGATCATGTGAGATTTGAGTGAAAGACTAAATGAAGTAAAGGAGAAAGCCCTATGGGCTCATGGGGAAGAATATTCCAGAGAGAAAGAGCATGTTTGGTGTGTTTGAGGAGACTCGTATGACTGGAGAGACCTGGAGAGCGTGGTAAGAGATGTGATCAGAAATGTGACTGGAGCCCAGACCATGAAGAGCTTTGGAGTGAGGACTTTGGATTTCATTTGGTGCAAGATAGGGAGCCATTAGCAAGTTTTGAGATGATGTGATGTATTGAATACCTTACATTCTAGAGAGCTCCCTGGTGCTCCGTGGATTGGCTGTAGGGATCAAGGATGGGTGCAAGGAGATCAGTTATGAGATTTAAGCAAGAGAGTGTTTGGATTTCATTCAAGATGGGTTTTCTGGGTGCGTAGAGCACGAGCGTGGGGTCATTGAATTTTGGGTCTTAGACTCAGAGTGATGTTACTGTTCTCCGGGGCTGACATTAAGCTATTCCTGAATAAAAAACCAACTCTCCTACTCCTTACAAATCTTTTATAAGGCATAACACAGCCCAATGGGTCTAGTGGTGAAGGCTCAGAAGATGGCCATGATTTTGTGATTAAAACATCTATTTAGTCTTTGCTAAGAATTCATAGAAATAATCTCTCTTCGTTAAAAAACATAAATCACATGTGGTTCCCAAGATCAAGTCTATCATTTTAATATAGTGACCCACATGCCGGAAAGTATGCTCCTCGCTTACACACGTCTTCTCTAATTCTCATAATAACCCTGGAAGATGGGGTTACTCTGTACACGTTTACAGATGAAGAAGCAGAGACTTGGGGGTGACGTTGAGTAAGTTGCCCGTGGTCATTAGTGAGTAAGGGACAGGGCTCTGGATTTAAATCAAGGGCTGATTCCAGAGCCCACACTCAACACGGACAACACTGAACCACACACCAGAGAGAATGATAGGGAGCACCCACATTCTTTGGTGGCCTAATCTTATTTTTAGGATCTTTCAGAATCTTCTGACTATGAAAAATAAGTAATGGTAACAGGAAGAGCTGATTTTTTAAAGTTTCATTTGCCTGGAAGAAAATAATGAAGACAGTGATTCTATTTGTTTATTAAGATCTCCTAAGTTAGAATGATCCTTTTGCTCCTGGAACATCATTTGGTCCAATAACAAGAGTGGGTGGACATTTCATTGTGAGCTCCTTTTATGATGTCTGTTGCAGTTCTCCTGCTGTGTGACTTTCTTTCCCTGAACACCATAGTGCTGCCTTATTCCTACTTAAAAAAATCATTAGTGTAGTTGCATCACAGAAGAAGGAAAAAAAGAGATGTGTGATCTGCCCAAGAAATAGAGTAATTGCCACACACGAGCTTAGCCTTTTTCATGTGCTGGCTGTGAGCCTGTCCTCATGCTGGGGTGGAGAAGCTCATTATTGCTCATAGTAAACAAGAAACAGGGCTGCGCAAAGGGGAGAGGGAGACCAAAGGCCCAGAGTGCTCCGACCAAATTGGACCCTGGAAAGTCTGACACCGGGGCATCTGCTAGAGGCACTCGGCAGCTACTTGCTTTTTACAATGAAACTGCAGGGATAAAGGAGGTCATTCTGATGGACTGGAACATCGCCCAGTATTTGCCAGTGGATAGAAGGGTCATGGGGCCGGCGGTCACATAGTATAATGGGTGCAAAAGTAGTAGACACTCATTTGTCCGGCCTGTAAATACACAGTTTTGATGTTTGTTAGATCTGCAGCTCTCCTAGAAGCATAATGAAGTGTCTGCAACTCAGAAAATCTTTCAAGGATTAAACACTATCTCCCTTTCACTGCTCCTTTCCACTTGTATCTTCTTGGCCGCCCTCACCATTTGCCTTGATGAACTTCTGTCATTGGAGTTGCTGTGCCCTGCCTAAATGGCATTTCAGCATGGATGTCCCCAGGTGACTAGCATCTTTGCCTAGATTAACATGTCAGTGGCATATGGCACAAATGGCCTGTCGTTCGGTCTCAGAATCAGTTTAAAATATCTGCCAGGCTGCTGACTTCTTTGGCATAATGCCCTGTGGTCCCAGTGTTTGAGGAAGGAGAGTAACATTGTCTGAAAATTAGTTAGAGTGAATTTTCTCATACAAGAGCCAGATTCTGGCTTCCTGCCTTTCCCCATTTCTCTCTCCGTCTTTTCCCCCTGGTATCCGAGCTAAAGAAGTAAGCATACCTACGGAGTCTGAGTACCTGCAACAGAGGATAATTTTTCAAACAGCTCTCTTTGTATTGGTTCCCTTTTTGGTCCCCGTCTTGCTCTTTTTCCATAAAGAGAAGTACCTGTGTAGCTTGCGCTTTTCAGACACTGTTGTATTTAATCCTCTTAAAAGCCTCAGAGTAGGTATTAGCTCCATTTTGCAGACAAGGAAACTGAGGCTCAGAGACATTTGACAATGTGACCAAAGCATTCTACAGAAAAGTGGCAGCATAACAAGTCAAACCCAGGTCCATCTGACCCCCAAATTCTTTTCACTCTGTTAAGTCTGTGCAGAGCCCATTGTCTGAACTGATGTTGTGTGCATGTCCAAGCAACTCTGGGGAGAGGGCGATTTTGTACTGCAGTTCAGTGGGCAGAGCTCACAGTGGTCAGCGTCTCAGTAGGCGCTGTCAGCAAGTGCTCCTGGCTTCTTCTTGTACAAACTCCTTGTCACGCTCTTCTCTCTGTGTGTTTAATGGTGGGTCATTGTTACTGTTTAGTTGCCTGATGGGTTTCTCGTTCCTAAATCCAAGTGACGAAGCCGATCCTGCTGTCCTTGGGATTATCCCCTCTTGATGAGTGATGACCTCAGGATTGGAGCCAGCTGACCTGCAGGCAGAGAAAGGGGGATGTCAAAGGTTCCTCCAGCTCAATTTGGATTGATGAACCAGAATAATTCTGGCAGCAGGGCTCATGACATCGTCCTCAACAAGCAGTCTTTCTTAATTTTTGCGTGTGAGGTGGTTTGGGCAATTTTTCACTTACACTCTCTCTTTTCCACTCTAGGCATTTGAAAACCATTCTCTACCACCTGGATTAGTTGTTATCACAACACCAAACAATTATCATTGAGTGGACGGCACCCGCTGGCTACTCACTCCTGCCTTTGTGCTCTACTTTGCAAGAAACTTTCACTTAAAATGCCTCCCAGTTCTTTATTCTGGCATCAAAATTCTGTACCTGCTTCAAGGTCCTGCTCAATTCATCTCCTCCAAGAAACCTCTTCCAAATCAGTCTACCCCACTGATGGCTTCTTTATCCCAAATTCTTTACAATGGTAATCATAGCATTTAAAAACTAACTAATTATTTCCTTGAATAAGTAATATCATATGGCCCAAAATTTAAACATATATAGAGTGTACAAATAATCAGATGAAAAGTTAAGTCTTTTTATTCCAGCTCCCCAGTTCCCATCTCAGAGGCGCTGTGCGGCCAGTTCCTTCTGCCTCCTTCTGAGCCTTCCAGAGATATCTTGATACATAAAGTTACATAAGCTTTTAAAAATTTCATCAGCAATATATGAGACTAATTGTTAACATGTATGAGCAGTTATGTGAGAGACACTGTGCCATGCACTTTATTTATTTATTTTTTTTTGCAGTACGTGGGCCTCTCACTGTTGCGGCCTCTCCCGCTGCAGAGCACAGGCTCCAGACGCACAGGCTCAGCGACCGTGGCTCGTGGGCCCAGCTGCTCTGCGGCATGTGGGATCTTCCCAGACCGGGTCACGAACCCGTGTCCCCTGCATCGGCAGGCGGACTCCCAACCACTGCGCCACCATGGAAGCCCGCCACGCACTTTATATGAATGATCTCACTGAATCCTCCCCAAAACTTTATGAGTTGGGTACTTATACATATTTTATAAATAAAAAAAAAGGAAGCTCAGAAAAGTTAAGTCACTTTGCCCACAATCACACAATTATGACGTGGCAGAACTAAAATTGACCTCAGCCTGTCTGACTGCAGAGCCCAAGCCCTTAACCACCATGCCACGTGCCTTAAAATGACTCTCTAGATGTCTCATATATACATCAGGTTTTCTAGCTAGATCAAAGGGTACTTAAGAAGAAATGAAGTGTGGTATAGTGGAAAGAACATGCACTTGGGAATCTAATTCTGGCTATAAAACTTACTAGCAATGTGACTATAGGTAAGTTTCCTAAATTCTCTGAACCTCTGATTCCTTATCTGTAAAGTGGGAAAATGCTTATCTCAGAAGGAGGCGGGGGTGTTGGAAGGATTAGGGGAAATAAAGAATGTGCCAGTACCTGGCACATAAGAGGTACTCAGAAATGGTAGTTACCTTATCAGTCTCCCTGAAATAACAAATATTATGGAAGTCAAAAAGATAAACTATCTTCCCAAGAAGAAAGTATTGGGACATTATTGGATGGTATCATTTGTAGAATGTCAACAAAAGATATTTTGTGAAATGACAGAAATATTAAAAATTTTCAGCAATTATTAAAAAAAAGAGTCATGTCTATTTTTTAAAAAAAAAATACATTTGCCAGCTTTAACTGCCCTGTGCACAGCAGGAAGGAAATACCCATGTGATGTTTGGCATAATACAGATCTAGCCTTTTGGATGGCAGGAAAATTGCACACAGAGGTCCCTGAAAGTAAATGCAAGACAACAGACTCTTGCACCTAATGCCCATGGGGCTCGCTCAAAGGGAACAGTTGGCCATTTGTTGGCTGTTTAAAGAAATGTGTGGAGTGGTATGGAAGCCTGGCCTTGAGGTTGTGTGCATTGTAAACCTTCTCCAAGGCCAGCAAAGAGGAACGGAGTATGGGGGAAAAGACTGAGGAGATACTCTGAGGGACTTTGCCTGGAACGTTCTTCCTCCAGATACTCTCGTGGTAACTCCTTCACCCACTTCCAGCCCCTCCTCAGGGGTCTCCCCTGACCTGCAACCTGCTCCCACTCCTACTTGATCTATAATTTTTTTCCATAACACTATTTACCGTCTATCGTATGATAGAATTATCCTGTTTATTGCATGTGTTTTCATTGTCTGATGTTTCTCCAGAATGTAGCTTCCTGAGGGCAGGGGTGTTTTTTTGTTTTTGCTTTTTGTTTGTTTGTTTGTTTCATTTTTTTACTAAGCTATCCTAAGTACTTAAACAGTGCCTAGCACATGGTAAGTAAGTACTCAATCAATATTTGCTGGAGGAACACATTTTTCAAATAAGAAAACCGAGGTTACGTGACTTAGCAGAATCAAGGCTAGAACTCAGTTCTTCTACCTCCCAAACCAGTTGTCTTTCCACTAAATCATATTTCAGGATAGAGGAGTATATGTCTAGAATTAAGGAATGATTTGGCTGTTGAGGAATCCAGACAAAACTGGAAACGAGTGCATCCAGACAAAATAACTGAACCATAAAAGTGATAGTAGGAAAAAACCCATAGATGTGGGTGGTTGTGTGATTTTTTTTTTCAAAATTTTGTTTAAGTACCTGAGACTCTGCTGTCAGTTTATCTAGTGAAATAAGATTCATGATCAATGTGTGGAGACGGAAATTTCAGACCTCATTATACACAAACTGAAGATTATTCCTTTGCTGTCACTGCGGCATTTGACACGCCCGTGAAAACAAAAGGCAATCTGTCTCAGATGCCCCTTTTAGCTTTGACAGATGTGGAAATGCATGAGTTTGAGGTGTTAATTTTTGGTTGGATGTTAAATGTGAGCATGTCCAGAGATGCAGCTGGAGAAGCTACCACCCTCACAGTTTAGGGCTGAAGTCCCAGAGAGGCACTGAATCTCAGTCCAGGACAATCCTCCTCTAGCCCTACTTCTTTTTCTTCTCTTGAAAGGAAAGGAGGCTCTCTGCGTGTTCCCAGGCTAACCTTCCACCTGAGGTTTTGGTCACATCCCCTTCTCTCATCACTTCCTCCCTCTTTCTTGAATCTTAAGGCTGTCTCCCCCAACAACCCCAACACACAGATATGCTCAAATCTCCCCCCTGCCAAAGCAAGATAATGAAAACCTTCCCATAAACTCTTTTTTTAATTAATTAATTTTATTTAATTAATTTATTTTTGGCTGCATTGGGTCTTCGTTGCTGCACACAGGCTTTCTCTAGTTGCGGCGAGTGGGGGCCACTCTTCGTTGCGGTGCACGGGCTTCTCACTGCGGTGGCCTCTCCCGTTGTGGAGCGTGGGCTCTAGGCACGTGGTCTTCAGTAGTTGTGGCCTGAGGGCTCAGTAGTTGTGGCTCACGGGCTCTAGAGCGCAGGATCAGCAGTTGTGGCACACGGGCCCAGTTGTTCCGCAGCATGTGGGATCTTCCTGGACCAGGGCTCGAACCTGTGTCCCCTGCATTGGCAGGCGGACTCCCAACCACTGCACCACCAGGGAAGCCCCCAGGAAGCCCCCCGGAAGCCCCCCATAAATTCTTGAATCAGTTAGTTACCTATGGATGTATAACAAAGCACCTGACAACAGTGGCTTGAAAAGCAAGCATTTTTTTTACTCACAAATTGATGAGTCATCTGGGCAATTCTATTCATCTGGGCCAGGCTGGCTTTAGCCTGACATACCGGCTGCATATCCTCACGAGTGTGCAGTCTGCAGGTGGGCTGGCGGAGGCAGGCTGGTCAAGGATGATCTCACTCACATGCCTGGAAATTAGCAGGTTATTAGTTATGGGGAAGTGGTGACTGGGCCACTGATCACTTATCCAGCAAGTTAGCAAGTTAGCACAAGCTTGGTCTCATGGTGGCCTGGCAGGATTTTAAGACAGAGAGAAAAGAAGTACACAGGCCTCTAGAACTAGCACAATATCACTTCTGCCTCATTTTATGGGCAAAAGCAAACCACAGGCCAGACCAGGAGCAAGGAAATAGATAGACTTGATTGGAGGAGCTGCAAAGTCACATCACAGAAGGTGTGGTTTCAGGGAAGGATGAAGAATGAGGGTCAGTTTTACAATCAGTCCACTCTGTCTTCATCCTTAAGCTTCTGCCCAAATGTGTCTTTTCCTTCACGTCCAAACTTCTAGAGACGGAAGCTGTCACTTGTTTTGCCTACTTCCTTAGCAACCAGTCACTTCTCAACCAAGATGACCTCACCTTATTACCACTATCTCCACTTTGATGGAACTGCTCTCTTTAAAAGACAACAATGTCTCAAATATCAAATACTGCGAACCCCTTCCAGCTTTCATATTACTTAATTTGACCTGCATGGTCATTCCCTGATGCTTAAAGCTCTCCTTCCTTAGCTTCTGTGATTCTCTCTCTGGGCTGTCCTTCTACCCCTCTGACCCTTCCTTCTCAGATTCCTTGGCTGGCTCATGTCCTCATGTCCCTCTTCTGGCCTGTCAATGTTTGTGTTGTCTGCATTTCTGTTGTTTTCTTCCTTCCTTCCTTCCTCTTTCTTTCTTTCTCTTTCCTCTTTCTTTCCTTCTTTCTTTCCTTCCTCTTTCTCTTTCTTTCTCTTCCTTCGTTCCTTCCTCTTTCTTTCTTCCTTCCTTCCTTCCTTTCTTTCTTTCTTTCTTTCCTTCCTCTTTCTCTCTTTCTTTCTCTTCCTTCTTTCCTCTTTCTGTCTTTCTTTTTCCTTCTTTCTTTCTTTCTTTCTTTTTACCCTTCTTTCTTTCTTTTCTTCTCATGCTAAACTGTTTCTGGAATCTAATCCAATCAGGTGGATGCCACCTATATGCACCTTTATTCTAACTCATCTATTGACCTCCAGGAATAAAGTGTCAGTGTCTACTGGATATTGCCACAGGCTTCTCAAATGCTACGTATGTCTAAAACTAACCTTAATATCTTTCATCCAAATGTGATTCTGTCCTCACTTTCTCTGTTAACAGGTTTGAAGTTCTTTTAATTCGTTGAGCTAGAAACTGAGGACTTTCCTTAACTCTTTGTGGCCTGGGCTCCCTGCAACTCAAGATACTAAGACCTGTCAATTCTACCTCCAAGTATCCCTCAGACACACCCCCTCCTTCCATCCTCACCGCTGCTGCCTGACTTCAGGCTCTCATCCTCTACTGCCCAGACCAGTGCTAGAGCCTTTCATCAGCTTCCTTCCCCAACCCCTTTTGTTGCCAGAGATCTTTCTGAAACACAAATCTAACTGTGTTACTCCTTTGCCTCATACACTTCCACTGGCTCACTTCTGCCAAGATAAAATCTAAACTCTTCATATAAGTTAGTGATTATTGGTTGCAAAAGGGAAAAGAAAAAAAGAAAGAAATGTATTCTATTTAATTTAAGAAAAAGATTTATTATACAGAGAGTCCAGAGACGGACTTTGGGTGCTTATGATGTGTCAACGTAGGTTCATCCTTGGTAAAAAATGTACCACGCTGGTGAGTGATACTGACGATGAAATGATATGCTCTGTGGGGGTAGGAGGTAAATGGGAAACCTCTGTACTGTCCTCTCAATTTTGTTGTGCACGTAGAACTACCTAAAAATAAGGTATCAAAAAAAGAAACAGGACTTCCCTGGTGGCGCAGTGGTTAAGAGTCCACCTGCCAGTGCGGGGGACACAGGTTCGAGCCCTGGTCCGGGAAGATCCCACATGCCGCGGAGCAACTAAGCCCATGCACCACAACTACTGAGCCTGTGCTCTACAGCCTGTGAGCCACAACTACTGAGCCTGCATGCTGCAACTGCTGAAGCCCACGTGCCTACAGCCCGTGCTCTGCAACAAGAGAAGCCACCACCATGAGAAGCCCATGCACCACAATAAAGAGTAGTCCCTGCTCGCTGCAACTAGAGAAAGCCCGTGCACACAGCAACAAAGACCCAACACAGCCCAAAAAATAATAATAATGATAATAAATATTTTTTTAAGTTTTAAAAAATTAAAAAAAAAAGAAACAGGCAAACAAAGAAATAAAGAAAAAGAAATATTCGTAAGACAAGAAGTAGAGACAGGCATTAGGGGAGCTGTCGTGGACAGTGTCCCCCGTTTGCAGGCTCCTCTCTCACTGCCTTCAGTATCTCATCTCTTCTTTCAGTGACTTTGCCCCATTCTCCTGCAGCACCCCCTCCATCTCCTCACTACCCTCCCACATGTTTATCAATACACATGACCGCCCCCACCCCAACAGACACTCTTAATTCAAGTCTACCTAACCTTCATATCTCTTAGAATACATTCATGAGAAAGGAATTGTGATTGGCTTAGCTCATGGGTCAAGAAAGATCATGTGGACAAAACATGCCAGCCTGAGGTTCATATCTTTGGAGGAGTAGAGAGGAATGTTCTCAATGAAGACAGTGTGGGCTGGGCAGGTAACTTAAACAGGTCCACTGCACTCCTCAATATGGCCTATTCCAACTCTTCTCCCACTGCAATGCACTATCCAGTCCACCTGCAGAGAACTACTCCCCATTCCCTAAACATGTCATGCTCTTTTTCATATGCTGTTCCCCAATACCTGCAATAATGTTCCCCTCCTTAACTTTCTGAAAATCTCCTCTTTATTCGTTCATAGCCAGTTTGCCTGTCACCTCCTCTACGAAGCCCACCCTGGCCCCTGTTAGTCGCTGTTCTCTGGGAAGGCTTAGCATTTTGCACGTAGCTCTATTAGACTACACATCACCCCACACTGAAATTGTTGGCCCCCCTTGCTAGATTATGGGCTTTTTTCTTTTCTTTCCTTTTTAAATTGTTTTTACTGGCAGGCACCATTACCAGCATCTGGGATAGGGTTGGGCTTACAGTTAGAGATCCAAAAAAATCTGTTGAATGGATGAAGATGTGAATGAGCAGAGTCTCTAAACCAGCTGTTCTCAAAGTGGCTCCTGGATCAGTAGCAGCAGAAGCATCTGAGAACTTGTTAGAAATGCAAATTCTTGGGCCCCATCATAGACCTAATGAATCAAAACCTCTGAGAATAGGTGTGATAGGCAGAATATTGGCCCTCCCCAAAGATGTCCACATCCGAATCCACAGAACCTCTGAATATCTTACATTATATGGCAAAGGGGAATTGAAGCTGCAGATGGAATTAAGATTTCCCATCATCTGATTTTAAAATAAAGAGGTTATCCTGGATTATCCAGGTAGGCCCAGTGTAATCACAAGAGTCCTTAAATGGGGAAGGAGATAGAAGAGTCAGAACCAGAGAGATATCATCATGAGAAAGACTTGACTAGCCATTGCTGGCTTTGAAGATGAAGAGGGGACACTAGCCAAGGAATGTGCACAGCCTCCAGAAGCTAGAAAAGACAAGAAAGCTATTCTCCCCAAGAACTTCCAGAAAGGAACTCAGCCCTGCTGAAAACTTGATTTTTTTCGCAGTCAGACCCATTTTGGACTTCTGAATCTCACGACTATAATACATTTGAGTTGTTTTCAACCACTAAGTTTGCGATAATTTGTTACAGCAGCAATAGGAAACATACAGTAGGGTCTGGCTACCTGTGTTTAACAAGCCCTCCAGGCGACGCTCCCACTACGCACTCAAGCACCTGGTACTAGTCTACTACAATCCTCCTGCTTTCCTATATTTGCTTGTTTGACTCTCGGTACTATTCACCACTGCCTCCCAGCTCCTAGCCCAGTGCTGGCACTCAATGGCAGTGGTAGCTAAGGCTCATTGAGAATATCTCTGTGGAAAGTGCTGTCTAACTCACTTAGTTCTCATAATAACCCTGTCAAGTACTCTCTCATATTTTATAGCTGAAGAAACAGATGCACAGAGAAGAAAAGCAACATTCCCAAGGTTTCCCAGTGAGTAAGTGGAAGAGCCAGGCTTTAAACTCAGTCTCACTCCAGAGTCAATGCTCTAACCCTATGCTGTGTGGTCTCTAAGCAGGGTACAATGTGTAATTGATTGGTGAATGAACTGACTAATTAATAAATTAATAATAAACAATAAGTCTCACCTGAGGACTTTAGAAGGCTGTTTGGGAAGCAGTAGTAGAGTTCTAAAAGGATGTCATCCTACTGCTGGTTCAGTGGAGGAGAGAAGACACTCTCTTCACTTGTGTGCATGTAGGACAGAGGACCTGAAAAGGCACTTGGGATGCGGGGGAAGCTGGACTGGCTAAAGGGGCAGAGGATGAGACTGCAGAGGGTGCGTCTTGGGTAGGGCTTGTGGCTTCCAGGAATGAGGGAAGCACGAGGTAACAGGAGAGGCAATGCTAGACCTGCTTTTTCACCTCATTATTACCAGCATCCAACCTAGGCTGGGACCATGGAGGCCCAGAGCCTGAATCATCAATATATATTTGTTGAACAAAAGAGAATTTTAGTGTGAGATTGTTCTGGGATCCTCTGGCCTTTGTTTCAAGGTGTTCAAGAAAGACCTCTGATTAAATCCACCAGAACTCTCAGCTGTGATACGGATGGTGTGAAGGGCAAGGTTGAGCCCCAAATCAATGAACTGGAGGAGATGGAAGCATGGGGGGGTATAGCCAGAAGAGGTTCTGATCAGTGGTCGAGGCCTGGTGTCCAAGGAATGAAGCCACTCCCAGTCAGGGACTTGGGGGCCTAGCTGAGTAAGGGGATTCCAGCATTTATTTAGTGCCCTCTGTGTCAGGCATGGTGCTAGCCGCTTTTCCCTACTTGAACTCATTGAAGGAAAGTGTCCCAATATACGAGCAGAGCACAGGAAAAGGAAAGCAAGGGAAGCAGGTACCCAGAGCCCCCCGGTTGGCAGACAGGTTCAAGGCTCTGTTCCCAAGGGACAGGCTCAACCTATTGGGTTGGGGCTATGGCAGGGTCAGTCCCCAGGACCTTGGGGACCTAGACAGATGCCAGAAACAGGAACTTGGATTGAGTTCTGTCACTGAAGTACAGTCATCCTAACTGAGGCACAGGGAGGTGGGCAGGGGGAGGCAAGGGGTAGAATTATATTTGGGGGAATAACACAGAAGTACAGTGCAGAGAGATGAGCCATTGTTTTTAGGGAAGGAAGAGGCAGAGTTCAGGTAGGTGGTAGTGGTAGGAAAGCTCCTCATTGAGATAATAGAGTGGTGCGGGAGTCAGGAGGAGATACGGTTTATATAAAGAGCCCAGTCCAAGGCACAGCACATAATGAGTCCTCAACATAAGCCAGTCATAACTCATCCCAAGGACAGTGCAGGAGGCTGTGCTCCTCACCTGCATGTGGGGATGTGTGCTAGAATACATCACCTGTACGGACCACATCTGGAAGGAATACAGGCTAATGTAATAAAACAGCCAAATGAAAAATTTGCATATGCTTATCCTTTTCACTTGACCAGGGAAATTCAGGCAATTAATATTTGGAGAGGAATCTGAAGCAAATAGAATGGAATCAAGCGTTTCCCCATATTAATGTCACGTGACCCCACCACCTCCAGAGCCATTTTAGTTGTGCTAAGACCATGCCCAGAGTGCCTCATTAAAACTTCCTTAACAGTAGCCCTACCACCCATGAAAAACTGTTTTCTTCTCCCTTCCTGTGAAATCACCCCAGCTGTCTCTGAATAGAGATTCAAAGAAACAAGATTGAAGTGTAATTAGTAATGTTTCTTCCTCAGTTTCCTGGCTTGTAATACACCTTAATGATATTCCACCAGGCCGAGAGTTCCCCGATGGGAACATCCACCCCTCACCTCAGGCTTTGTTGTCTATTCCATTTTCTCTTTCCTCAGAGTCAGCCAGCAGAAACTTTCCAGAAAGTAGAGTTTGCTTGAAAACCACGAAGCTTCACTCCAGCACTTTGACCTCCCGAATGTCCTTTTACTGTGGATCGTTTTAGTGTGGGTGCCTCTGTCCAAGAAGCCAGGAGAGAAGACTTTTCTATTCAAAGAGAAGTGGAATCAACTGGCCTAGAAGCCTTAGTCTTAGAAAAACTGAGAGACGGTGGTCCGGGGGCTACATAGTCAGGTAGTGACTTAGTGATTCAAGAGGCTTTTGTTCTGTCCTAACTGGAGGAGAAGTTGTCACAGGTTTTCTGCATCGTGACATCTTGTTTTCCTTAGGAAAATAAATTTTTTCATTTGGAATCCTCATCTTCACATTATTGGTGACAGTACTATCAGAGTCCCCTTCACAAGCACACAATCTGGGCAATATTCCTATTTCTATATCGATTCTTGGTGCATTTTCCTGACCCCAAGGCACCTAATAAAGTCAGAATCTGCATCGAGTCCATCTCAAGGGTACTTGTGAAAATACATTTAGCCTGTCCTACGTCTTCTTAGCTATCTGTCTTTGATATGTGTCTCTCTTCTAGCGGGCTTGTGTAAGGCAAAGACTCCTTCTGGAGGTACTCTTTGCATTTTTTTTAAAAAGGTGTATAATCAGTGAGCATCAATTATAATGAGGCATTTTTAGTGGGGCTTTATAATGACGGAACCAGGGAACGGTGGCCTCTGAGCTGAGATCCTGCCAGCTGCATTTTATTAACCCAAGTCAGGGTGCTAAGCTGATTTTCAGACTTGATTGACAGAACCCTTTCAGCATAAACCCTGGAAAACTATTAGGAGGAAAAAATCCCATCGAGGCATTCTGCCTGTAATAGTTCTAATGCAGAAATGCATTTGATCAGAAGCATGCTGAGCTCATATCATTTCCAGAGTGAGTAGCAATGTGGTTCCAGTGTCATTTACCACCCCCAATTATGGTACATCCTGACAACATTTAAAACAGAACTGGATTAAGAAAAATGCACTCTCAAGATTGTGGTCTGAGAGGCAAAATACCAGAATTTTCAGTGCATCTCATTTTGTCTCTCTTTCATCACAATAATAAGCTGATGAAAAAGAAAGAAAAAAAAAAGACACTTTAGGGGCAAGAGGTAGAAAGAAAGCATAAAAATCAGGGTACAACTGCAATTCAATGACCCGTCCTTTTCCTCAGTTCTCTTTTCCACTGCTGCAAATCTCCTATATGCAAGAGTCAGGCAGTTTCTCTTTTAGCACCAGATTCACTTCTCAAAATCAGAGAATGCATTTCTCAGCCTTACACCATTCTTAACCTCCTCAAAAGACACTAGTTCTAATAAGTAAAAATCCCTGTGATACAAAACATCAGCTTTAAAGCCAATGTTGTGTTCAGAAGGTTCTACTCAAGGGCGATACTGGCTGATCGATGGACCAACAGAGAGGTGTCTTCTAGACATTTCACATCTTCAAAAGATGAGATAGCCTTTGCTATCTTCTGAATTAACCAGACACAAATTTCACTGAGATGGTATACCTGTAGTACGTGTCCAAGAAATCAAATATTAAATACTTTTCTTTTTCTGTTTTTTGTTTGTTTGTTTGTTTGTTTCTTGCGGTACACGGGCCTCTCACTGTTGTGGCCTCTTCCGTTGCGGAACACAGGCTCCGGACGCGCAGGATGAGCAGCCATGGCTCACGGGCCCAGCTGCTCCGCAGCATGTGGGATCTTCCCGGACCGGGGCACGAACCCGTGTCCCCTGCATCGGCAGGGAGACTCTCAACCACTGCGCCACCAGGGAAGCCCTCTTCTTCTGTTTTTTAAATAGCTTTATTGAGTTACTAGAATATAAAAGTAATATGTTTTGCATGTTCATTGAAAAAAAATCAGAAGATATAGAGGAAAGCAATGAAAAATAAGGATATCATCCAGAGATAAGCATTGTTGGTATTCTGATATCATCTACACACATATTTAGAAACAAAAATGTTATCAGATTATAATATACTGTAGTATAACCTGCTTTTTGTCATTCAGCAATATGTTGTAACCATTTTTCCATGTCAATAAATATGAATCTACATCACATATTCGGAGCTGCAGAATATTATTGTAAATTACTTTAACTAATCCTCTTCTGGCGAACACGTAGGCTCCCCTCTTTTTTGTTCCTCTTTTAAATAATATTGCAAGAACATCCCTGCTGTGCACCAACGATCCTCAAGCTTTAATGTGACTAAGGATCATCTGGGGTATTCTAGATGTAGGGATGCATGGAGATTTTAAATCTCCACATCTGAGATTCTGCTTCAATAAGAAAGGTGTAAGACCCAAGAATCCACATTTTACCATGATTTTGCATGTGATATTGATGCTGGTAGTCCTCAAACCACACTTTGAGAAATATACATCTTTAGAAACTTGTCTGATGACTTCTTTAGAATAAAGTTCTAGAAGGGAGGTTGTTACTTTGTCAAAGGCTACGCCGTGCAGCATTTCAACAATCTATCTCATTTGTAGTTATCTTGTAGGTAAAAAAGACTGTCATGAAGTTGCATATATGCTCTAAGGTAGGAAGTATGTTTGAGGTATGGGCGAACAGAGCAAATCTGTCAAAGAGCCCTCAGAATCAGCCCTTCAGGTGTACGTGGGAAACATAAATCCTCCCCAAGCAAACCCTTGTCTCTTCCGCTGGAACCTGGAAATAAGCTGAGTTGAGGAGAAATGGGAGGAAGACGCAAGGTAAGAGTGGGTTCAACACCTTGGCTGGACAAGTTAGTTCTTGAGAGGGGAAGGTGCCTGCCACTGCCATTTGCAGAGGAGATTGCTGCCAACAAGGGGTCACCACCTGAGATGGCTATATCCCCAAGCTCCACCCGTGAAAAATTCACATTTGACCAGCATCCTGTATCCACCCCAGGGTTTCCAGGAGTTTGAGAGTAAGAAAGAACTCAGGTATCACTCCATTTCCAGGATCAGAGCATGCTTGAGTAAGAGTACATACACTCATTCACACAAAGGCAGGCACATATTCCCCTGCTTAGAATCTCCAAACTCTAGAAGGAGATTTCTAACTATAAGCTTCACCTAAGAACGATTTTGCCCAAGGCCACAAAGTATGAAAATTGATCATGGAAGCATCCAATTTGAATCATGTAAGGAAAAATGCTCTCTTCCATTTTTGTTTGTTTGTTTGGTAAATGTTACTGAAGTACGATGTACATTTAGGAAAGTGTTCAAATCGTAAGTATATGAACTCAGTGCATTTCCACAAAGTGAACACAGTGGTACAACCAGCATCCAGATCAAGAAACAGAGGAATACCTGAATCCCCTGGTGCCTGCTTGCAGTTTTACCCATGTAGCCACCATCCTGATTTCTAACAAACAGTTTTAATTAATTTGATCTGTTTTTGAGCTTTATATAAATGGAATAATATATGTAGTCTTTCAAAACTATTTTTGACTGGATTTTATAGATTAAACTCCTTATGTCATGTGCAGCAATGTTCCAACACTGAAGCACAGATATTGCCCCCGAAGAGACTGAAAAGTAGATACTTTAAAAATGTCAGGGCTTCCCTGGTGGCGGAGTGGTTGAGAGTCCGCCTGCCGATGCAGGGGACATGGGTTCGTGCCCCGGTCCGGGAAGATCCCACATGCCGCAGAGCGGCTGGGCCCGTGAGCCATGGCTGCTGAGCCTGCGCATCCGGAGCTTGTGCTCCGCAATGGGAGAGACCACAAGAGTGAGAGGCCCGTGTACCGCAAATAAATAAATAAATAAATAAATAAATAAATAAAATAAAATAAAATAAAATAAAAATAAAAATGTCAGTGTCTGGGCTTCCGTGGTGGCGCAGTGGTTGAGAATCTGCCTGCTAATGCAGGGGACACGGGTTCGAGCCCTGGTCTGGGAGGATCCCACGTGCCGCGGAGCAACTGGGCCCGTGAGCCACAACTACTGAGCCTGCGCGTCTGGAGCCTGTGCTCTGCAACAAGAGAGGCCGTGATAGTGAGAGGCCCGCACACCGTGATGAAGAGTGGCCCCCGTTTGCCACAACTAGAGAAAGCCCTCGCGCAGAAATGAAGACCCAACACAGCAAAAATAAATAAATAAAATTAATAATAAAACTCCTACCCCCAACATCTTCTTTTAAAAAAAAATGTCAGTGTCCATTTGTGCCAGCAAAATTGGATACCTTCATCTAAGTGGAGCCCAGTTAAATCTCCAGGGCCCTTGTGCCTGTCCACAGTAAGTAATAAGGATCCTAAAAGGCTACTCCCCAGTGTGCATGACAGACAACTTAAGAGGCAGTGTAATGCAGTGGAAAAAAAATGATTAGCTTTGGAACCATACCGAGGTAAGTTCAAATAGAATCATCTCCACTTACTAGCTTTACTGTCTTCATGAAGTCATGTAATCTCTCTGGGGCTCATTTACTTCTACACCTGTAAAATGGGGGAACATATCTCCTCTCTATCTCATTTAACAGGGTTGTGAAAATTAAATACGATCACAAGTGTGAAGTACTTGTCATATAATAGGTGCTCCATAAATGTTCATTCTCTTTCTCCCTACAGAGACCAAACCCTGATTATCCATTAAATCCAGGCTGTTGTGTACACACAACGTAAACAAATATATTTTCTTTTTCTGTTTAATAAATACATTTTCAATGGCAACTATTTGAACCACTAACTAGCAAGTTTAAAATCATTTGGAAACCAGGTTTGTGATCCAAGGGAATTTTAAATTGTTGACACAGTCTTTTTCAGAACTGAGAAATATCACTGTTCATTCTTTGGAAAACCGTATGGCTTTATGTCCCTCACATTTCCCACCATGCTGGCCTAGCTATTTATTTATTAATGATTTCCATCACGAAACCATTGTTATCTCAGCTTCTTGTGATGGCCTAAGAGCACACAAAATCATCCTTTTCCAACAAGAGCACAAATATCCATATGCCTGTGCTTCTAGCGACATTACAGTTTTATTTATAGCCAGCATGCCAATCCGTTTACAATGGCCTTTTCAGTTAGACACGAGCACGATCGTGTAACCATTGTGTGATTTCTGCATTGTCACCAGTATACGTATTAAAATCCCTGACAGATTGCTAATGAGCTGTTGTTGGAATTACAGAGTAGTCTGTTATCATTTGTCCATTCACAGTTTCCTCACCAGCCCATCTGGGCTTGGAACAGAGCCATCACGGAGCACGCAGGCTGAGACAGTTTCTCCATTTACACCTTTTGCCTTCAGAGGCTTCTGGGAAATTAAAGATTTTAACAAACATATTACCAGCTTTCTAACACTGTTATTAAACTGCTCTCTTTGTTAGGAAAGGTGCTGTTGGTCAGCAGTTTGTAGATTTAGATATTTAGTATGTGTTTCTGTAGCTCGCAAAATATTTGTGTTTTTTAGAATAATTCAGTTAGTATGTTATGCGTGTGTGTAGCTGCATGCACAATAAATACATGTGTCACACACAATATCAAAATCCTGTATAATTATCAAGACTCACAAGGATAAAGAAACATGGTCTATTTTTATGGATACACAGACTTCTGTACAGAACAAGGTGGAATTGAATATTCTAAGGTTGGAACTGTTAAAACAAAGCTATCAGATTGAGATCATGGCTGGGATAATTTGAGGCCAGGGCAAAGTACTTTTTACTTGAAATATCTGCATAATAAGGTATATTGAAAAAGAATCTGATTTCCCTGGTGGAATATACCTAGCTGAGGGGACAGATATTTCCTTGCACTAAAGGTCTAACTATTAGAGCTGTGGTTCTCAATGAGCGTGGGTATGGCTGGGCTGGGTGGGGAAGGGGGCATGGAGTCAGCGGGGGAGCTTTTGCAATACCCTCTCCCATTACCACGATCAAATTTTGACACTCCCGCATTACACCCAGTTGAGAACTGCTGCTTTAGAGCTCTGAGGGAAGAAGAGAGATGCCGGGCTGGGAGCTTGCTACCCCAGGAAAAGGCTCTCAGATCATTGGTCTTGGAAATGGGCTCATTTTCCCCAGGGGAAGAGGACACTGTAAGCTGGGAAGACAGTGGGGAAAAAACCCAAGGAATATTTGGGGGATCCTGAACAGGCTGCTTTGATTAGAGCAGAAGTTTGTGACGGGACACTGAGAAAGCAAGGTTTCAAGGGTAAAGGGCCACTCTGGCAAGACTAAGGCTGGGATCTGTAATCTTTTTTTTTTTCCCTTTGGTTAGTTAATTGGTTTATTTATTTTTCCCCCTTTACACAGACTTTATTTTTAGAGCAGTTTTAAGTTCATAGCAAATTTGAGCAGAAGTACAGAGTTTCCATATACTCCCTGTCCCCCCTCACACACAGCTTCTCCCACTATCAACATCTCCCACTAGAGTGGTACATTTGTTATAACTTATAAACCTGCCACATTATCATGTCAACTGATGAACCTACACTGGCACATCATTATCACCCAAAGTCCATAGTTTACATTAGGGTTCACTCTTGGTGTTGTACATTCTATGGGTTTTGACAAATGTATGATGACATGTGTCCACCATTATAGAAATATACAGAGTAGTTTCACTGCCCTAAAAACTCTTTGTGCTTCACCAATTCATCCATCCCTCCCCAACCCCTGGCACTTACTGATTTTTTACTGTCTCTAAAGTTTTGTCTTCTCCAGAATGCCATAGAGTTGGAATCATACAGCATATATCCTTTTCAGATTGGCTTCTTCCACTTAGTACTATGCATTTGTTTCCTCTATGCTTTTTAATTGCTTGATAACTCATTTCTTTTTAGGCCTGAATGATATTCCATTGTCTGGACATATCATAGTTTATTTATCCATTCACCTACTGAAGGATGTCTTAGTTGCTTCCAAGTTTTTGCAATTATGAATAAAGCTGCTATAAATACCCATGAGAAGATTTTTGTGTGGACATGTTTTCAACTCCTTTGGATAAATATCAACAAGTGTGTTTGCTGGATCATATGGTAAGAGTATGCTTAGTTTTGTAACAAACTGCCGAACTACCTTCCAAAGTAGCTGTACCATTTTGCATTCTCACCGGCAATGAACGAGAACTCCTATTACTCCATATCCTCACCAGCACTGGGTGTTATCAGTGTTCTGGATTTTGGCCATTCTAATAGGTGTGAAATGGCATCACATTGTTGTTTTAATTTGTACTTCTCTAATAACATGATGTGGAGCATTTTTTCATATACTTATTTGTCATCTGTATATCTTCTTTTGTGAGGTGTCTGTTAAGGTTTTGGTCCATTTTTAATCGAGTTATTTGTTTTCTTATTGTTGAATTCTATGAGTTCTTTATGTATTTTGGATAACAATCCTTTATCAGATATGTCTATTGCAAATATTTTTCCAGTGTGAGACTTCTCTTCTTATTCTTTTCAATTTGTCTTTCATAGAGCAGAAGTTTTTTTTTTAATTTTAATGAAAGCCAGCTTAAAATTTTTTTCTCTCATGTATCATGCCATTGGTTTTTTTACCTAAAAAGTCATCACCAAATCCAAGGTCATCTAGATTTTCTATGTTATGTTCTAGGATTTTTTTTTTATTTTTTTTATTTTTTTTATTTTTTTTTTCTTTTTGCGGTATGTGGGCCTCTCACTGCTGTGGCCTCTCCCGCTGCGGAGCACAGGCTCCGGACGCGCAGGCCCAGCGGCCATGGCTCACGGGCCCAGCCGCTCCGCGGCATGTGGGATCCTCCCAGACCGGGGCACGAACCCGTATCCCCTGCATCGGCAGGCGGACTCTCAACCACTGCGCCACCAGGGAGGCCCTAGGATTTTTATAGTTTCATGTTTTACATTTATGTCTAAGATCCATTTTGAGTTAATTTTTGTGAAGGAGGTAAGGTCTGTGTCTAGATTGATTTCTTTGCATGTGGATGTGCATTTGTTCCAGCATCATTTGTTGAGAAGACTATCTTTTCTTTATTGTATTGCCTTTACTCCTTTGCCAAAGATCAGTTGACTATATTTGTGTGGGTCTATTTCTGGGTTCTTTATTCTGTTCTGTTGGTTTGTCTGTTCTTTCACTGGTAGCATCCTGTCTTGATTACTGTAGCTTCATAGTTAGTCTTGAAGTTGGGCAGTGTCAGTCCTCCAGCTTTGTTCTCCTTTAATATTGTGATGGCTATTCTAGGTCTTTTCCTCTCCATATAAATCTTAGAATCTGTCTATTAATATCCACAAAATAACTTGCTAGAATTTTTATTGGGATTGCATTGAATCTACAGATCAAGTTAAAAAGAACTATCTTGACAATATTGAATCTTCCTACCCATGACATGGAATAGCTGTCTACTTACTGCATTCTTCTTTGATATCTTTCTTCACAGTCTTGTAGTTTTCCTTATACAGACCTTGTACAGATTTTGTTAGATTCATACTTAAGTATCTCATTTCATTTTTGGGGGTGCTAATGTAGTGTATTTTTTATTTGAAATTCCATTTGTTCATTGCTGGTATATAGGAAAGTGACTGACTTTTGTGTGTTAACCTTGTACCCTGCAGTCTTGTTATAAGTGCTTATTAGTTCCAAGAGATTTTCTCTTTGTTAGTTCTTTCAGAATTTCTACATAGATGATCATGTCTTCTGAGAACACAGACAATTTTATTTCTTCCTTCCTAATCTGTACACCTTTTATTTCCTATTCCTGTTTTATTGCATTAGCCAGGATTTTCAGTAATATGTTGAAAAC
Source organism: Mesoplodon bidens (assembly GCF_964165515.1). NCBI lineage: Eukaryota > Metazoa > Chordata > Mammalia > Artiodactyla > Ziphiidae > Mesoplodon > Mesoplodon bidens. The sequence goes on along the minus strand of NC_138177.1, from coordinate 106,190,648 downwards.
GAGTGATGAGAGGGGACATCCTTGTCTTGTTCCTGATCTTCACAGAAAAATTTCAGGTTTCTCACCATTAAATATGATGTTAGTTGTAGGTTTTATTTTTTTTTTGTAAATATTCATTATCCAGTTGAGGAAGTTCCCTTTATTCTTAGTTTTCTAAATTTTTTCTTTTATCATGAAAGGATGATAGATTTTGCCACATGCTTTTTCTGCATCTACTCATATGATCATGTGATTTTTAAAATTCAGCCTACTGATGTGATGGATTACATTAAGTGATATTTGAATGTTGAACCAGCCTTGCATACCTGGGATAAATCCCACTTGGTCATGGTATAGGATTCTTTTAATACATTGTTGGATTCTATTAGCTAATATTTCACTGAGGATTTTTGCATCCATGTTTATGAATAATGTTGGTCTGCAGTTTTCTTTTCTTATAATGTTTTTGTCTGGTTTTGGTATTAAGGTAATGCTGGCCTCATAGAATGAGTTTAGAAGCATCTTCTCTGCTTCTATATTCTGGAAAAGATTGTAGAGCATTGGTATCATTTCTTCCTTAAATGTTTGGTAGAACTCACCAATGAACCCATCCAGGCCTGGTACTTTTTGTTTTGGAAGGTTATTAATTATTGATTTAATCTCTTTAACTGATATATTCTAATTCAGATTGTCTATTTCTTTTTGTGTGAGTTTGGGCAGATTGTGTCTTTTACGGAATTGGTCCATTTCATCTAGGTCATTGAACTTGTGGGTGTACATTTGTCCATAGAATTCCTTTACTATCCTTGTAATGTCCATGTGATGTATAGTTATTCCTCCTCTATCATTTTTAATATTAGCAATTTGTGTCTTCTCTGTTTTTTTCTTAGTCAGTCTGGCTAGAGGTTTATCGATTTTATTGATCTTTTCAAAGAACCAGCTTTGGGTTTTGTTGGTTTCTCTATTGATTTCCTGTTTTCAATTTCATTGATTTCTGAAGTGATGGAGTTATCAAAAAAGAATGGGGGGCTTCCCTGGTGGCGCAGTGGTTGAGAGTCCGCCTGCCAATGCAGGGAACATGGGTTCGTGCCCCGGTCCGGGAAGATCCCACATGCCACGGAGCGGCTGGGCCCGTGAGCCATGGCCGCTGAGCCTGCGCGTCCAGAGCCTGTGCTCCGCAAGGGGAGAGGCCTGCGTACTGCAAAAAAAAAAAAAAAAAAAAGCATGGGTAGGCTGATTAACTGGTTGGTAGGTTGTTTTTTTAACAGAAATATGATGAAAAGTTATTGTGTAATGAATTTTGATACCTAGGCAGCTGGACAGCTCTGCTGTCTTGGCTGGCTATATTCTGATCTAAGGTGATCAAGGCCGGGACAACTGTGGTGACCTGAATCTAATCGATGGGTCTTTCACCTCCAGCAGGCTGACCTGGACATTTTTCTTTGTGGCTATGGTAGAGAACAAGAATGCAAACAAAAATGTGCAAGCATTTCTTTAAGCTTCTGCTTGTATGACATCTGCTATCATCCTGTTGGCCAAAGCAAGTCACATGGCTGAGCTCAGCCTCAAGGGGTGGGGGAAACGGAGTCCACCTCTTCACAGGGGAACTGTGAAGTCACATGGTAAAGGACAAGGATACAGGAAGAGACGAAGAATTGGGGCCATAAATGCTATCAGCTTACAACACTTGGATTCAAATTCCTTGCTTTATGACCATGAGCAAGGTACCTGAAAATTGGCATAAAAACAGTATTTACCTCTCAGCATGGTTGTTTGCATTAAATAAAATGACCTATGTAAAATACTTAACACAGTACCCAGCCCAGTAAGTAAATAAATATGCAGGCACTATGCTCCCTTTGTGGTGGCAGAAAGATGAGTTGGGATGCATATGGTCATTTGGGGTTGTGCTCCTGTACTAGGGTGATGCCAGTGGGAGAGAAAAGACCCAACCATATTTGGAAGGAACAATAAAGGATGACTCTTCAAGAAAAGGTGTCCCTGGGCCCGGGTAATTAGGACAATGGTGCTATTGACAGAAGCAGGAGAATCAGGAACATTGCTGGCTTGGGGACAGATGGCTAGATGTCCACTCCATCTGGATCTCTAGCTTAGTCTCTGGGAATTTCATGAAAGGGATGTGGTGACAGAGTGTTCAATGACAGCTCAGCATGGCACAAAACACAGTATTTGACAATCAACCAAGCCAAAGTTTTCATTTGGAAAACCTGCTACTGTTTACCATTTCTTCTATATTAGGGATGATCACTCTGAAGAAAATTTGGAAAGAAGACTCCTCATTAGTCTGATTTCCAAGAGAGACATTCACTCAGGACTCTGTGATAATACACTTGGCCACAGCCCCAGTGGAGGGGTGATTGTCCTTACATTCACAATAGAACCTGGGCTGCAAGGTGTCAGAGATCAGGGCAGTGGAGGGATTTTCTACCCAATCTCATGGCTTTAGTTTTTGTAGCAACCTTCAGTCCAATGGGTATTCACTTGCACTAGGATAATTCCAAGTGCTAACCCCAAGGAAGACTCTCATAGGCTATTAGCTTAAGCAATTGCCAGCCAAATAAAATAGCAAATTTCCAAGGTATGGAATGATTTAGTGCAGCACAACTAGGATAAATAATGAAGGCATTTGTTTATGCCTACTTACAACATTCCTCGTAGGCAAAAAGGGGAAGAACACATCATTCTAAGCCTGAGAAGGCAGCAAGGGCAGGCTCATCAAAAATATGCATTTTCTTTTGTAGTTAAAGATTGTGAGTTTGCTCTGCTTCACCTCCTGGGCGGGGCTTCTCTGATATCCATGTAATTTAAATGAGAAAGTCATTCTAGGAATTCATCACATTTCAAAGAAGTGACCCTTTTTGGATGTTGAAGGGATCCCCAATGTTTGGGTTCACTCCTAGGTGAGGTGGTGTCATAGAGTTCTATGTCATCCAGAGAAATAGACCTTGGAAAGTCTAAACAGAAGTTGTTTACCTTGTCTTTTTGCTTGTGCAAATGGGCCTCAGGTTTGGAGAGGAAACAAGTACATTTCAAGCTCAGTCTAAGTCAAAATTCACCTCTGCTATCAGTCAAACTCTGAGGAAAAAAAAAATAGAAAGTTTTTATTAATTCTTAGCATGGCCTGACTTCCGCTATGAACTTTGTGGCTACGATATCCGTAGCATCCTACAAATTGAACCCAAGCTAATTGGGCTCAGCTTCAAAGGGCAACTTGGTTGAGGCACTGTGTTCTTCCTCCTGAGGAATTTGTTCCTCTGAGTTCCCCCATTTACACCTTGACGCCCAGAAAGGAACTCCTGGTCCTCCTGGGAACAGAATCACTCAGGCAACTATGCTGGTCACAGTATCGTGTTTTAGGCTGCATCCTGACATGGATTTCCAACCTGTCCTGCACTTTATACATCTTGACCCTGTCCTAGAGCCACTACTTTCCTAACATCCCCACCTGCCCATACGGGGTGAAGTTTGTTGGGAAAAGTCTCACCAGAGTCATACACCAGACAACCCCATTAAAGAAGTCCCCTTCTCCATTTAGGGTTTATCTTTCAATAACTGGCTTCTGTCTTTGTGGCACAGAGCTTTCTGCACTTCTTCAACTGGTCAACTGGAAATGCTCTCTCTCCCTTTTACCTGCCAAATTAGGTTTGAAGAGAGGGTGCCTGGCTCCTGGATCCTAGGAAGATGTTAATATCTCCGCTGCTAGGAATCCAGCTAGAGACATTAACACCTACCTCCTGGCTCAAGAGTGGGTGTTAATGTTCTCGCTGCCAGGACATTTTCATCCGGGGCCTTTCCTCCAGCCAGCTCCCAGCCAGTGCCAGGGCCAGAGAAAGCAAGTCACCCGGCCTGGCCTGACACTGATGAGCCTCAGTTGGTGAGAACTAAAACAACGATTCCATCTTTTTAATCACTTCTAAAGTACCTTGAAGAGGAAGACAGTTCCAAAGACTGAGAATATAAAGGCCACGGGAAACATAACTTTTAATGTTTTAATCTGCACAGTATTTCTAATTTACCAAAGCAATTTCACATAAAAATAACCCCAATTTTTTACTAATGGTTTACTTAACATACCTTAATTCTTACCAAAGACCAGAGAAGCAAGTATTGTTACTGTAGTTTTACAGATGACTTCTTAGGGAAGAAAGGAAAATAGTGGGGACTGAGCATGCTGATCTCTGTTTGGCTGCCTAGTTCTGGCCCTTAAATCACAGCTCCCTACTGGATTGCTAACCCTGACAATAACCTTGTGAGAGTGGTAGGTAGGTGTTATTTTACAAACCAGAAACTGGGGCATTTTGACTAATAACAAAAAGTTGAAGACTTTTTTTTTTTTTTTGCGGTACGCAGGGCTCTCACTGTTTTGGCCTCTCCCGTTGCGGAGCACAGGCTCCGGACACACAGGCTCAGCGGCCATGGCTCATGGGTCCAGCTGCTCCGTGGCATGTGGGATTTTCCCGGACCAGGGCACGAACCCGTGTCCCCTGCATTGGCAGGCGGACTCTCCACCACTGCGCCACCAGGGAAGCCCAGCTGAAGACTTTTGACTTGAGCCAGAGTCCAGCTGAATCCCAGACTAATATACTTCCTACCAGACCATATTGCCAATGATCCCCCAACAGCATGGCACTAACAACGCTTTCCCCAAGACTTCACCATTCATTTATTCTCTTAGACAACATATATTTACTGAATTCTTACCATGTGTCAAGTACTGCATCGCATGTGAAAGATTTAAAAAATAGAATCAAACAGACACCTTGCCCTCAAGTTATCTACGTCCAATAGAAGGGTAGGCAGGTACAAAGGCAACTCTAATATAGGTCAGGGAAACAGTCGTCGCCATTTCAAAGGTTGAAATAATGGCAAATAAAGCTAGAAGGGGGTTGAGATTCATCGTCCCCAAGGAGAATATATGATTGTCTGAGTGTGTGGATGGGACCTATTCACTAGGCTGACGTTTACACTCCAGCAACTCACTGAAAACCCTTGAAGATTTCTACATCTACAAAACTCCAAGATTTTTTTCCACAAAGAAAGAGAAACCTGCAAATGGAATTTTGGTCAAACCAGTCATATTCTGGGTAACCAAACAGTTGATGAAGAAATGTTTCTTACTATAGAAGTAGTCTAGTTAAAAAATGGTAATGAAATGATAGAATCATCACCATTTTGCAATTCTCAATAAAATAATGGATTTAAACTATGATAGTCAACAATTACTAACATCACAAATAGAGAGACACAAAAACAGAGGTAGACGTTATGTGCCTACTGATAGAACGCAATACCATCTATAAAGCAGTCTTGCCAAAAATTCAAATCTGAATTTAATTGAATTTTAGATCTAACAAGTGGCTCATAGGAAACACAGGGGACAGAGGAATATGGTAAATGGTACCACAAGGATGCAATTAGTAATGATGTCCAGTATATGGAAACTCTACAGGACAAATGAATGGGTTTCTATAACAAATAATTTACAAGGGGGGAAAAAAAAACGGGAAGAGGAGCCTATAGATTAAGAGACTTAATCACCAAGCAATACATGAACCTTCTCTGGATCCTGATTCAAACAAATGAAATGTAATAATAATAATAATAATAATAATAAACCAAAGACAGAAAAAATTATGAGTAATCAGAGAAATCTGAACACTGACTTGATAGTTAATGGTGTTAGGGAATTGTTAATTTTTTTTAGGTGTAATAATAGTATTGTGATTATATTTTTTTAAGTGTCCTTATATTTTATTTTATATTTTTAAAAATATTTATTTATTTATTTTTGGCTGCGCTGGGTCTTTGCTGCTGCGCGCGGGCTTTCTCTAGTTGCAGCGAGTGGGGGCTACTCTTCGTTGTGGTGCGCGGGCTTCTCACTGCGGTAGCTTCTCTTGTTGAGGAGCATGGTCTCTAAGTGCACAGGCTTCAGTAGTTGCAGCACACAAGCTCAGTAGTTGTTGCACACGGGCTTAGTTGCTCCGGGGCATGTGGGATCTTCCTGGACCAGGTCTCGAACCTGTGTCCCCTACACTGGCAGGCAGATTCTTAACCACTGTGCCACCAGGGAAGTCCCAGTCCTTGTATTTTAAAGATACATATTTTGCAAAAACTTAGACTGACTAGCCCATGAGTATGGTATAGTTAGGAATACTATGGGCTCTGAGCCCTTGGACATGATGCATACCTAAACATCCTGCCAACTCTTGATCATTTGGATTATCTATTACATGGTCATTTAAAATCCCAATAAACCAACCAATCAAACTTTTAACTTGCTTTTCTGCTATACTTTAGATTTTAAAATTTGAGGGAAAGGGAGGGGTTGGGGTGAAGTTTCATCTTTCTTATGATATTTTTTTAAGAAACATATGCAGCCTTTTAAATGTAATTGCATATGTGTAATTTCCAGTAAGCCAATAAAAGTCATAATCATTTTCTAAGAAGTGAATAAGACAAAACAGTTACCTGTTATGTGCTTCAGGAAAGCTTGCTATTTTGGGGGAAATCATTTAAAATTATTTTTATAGTGAAAAATCCCTTCATAATGTAGGGAGTTGAGTTTGAGTTTGCCTATTGTTTTGGTGCAGAATCTCCTGTATTGTATTTCCTTCAAGTGGGGCTTCTCAGGGACCAAGTCCATCCACGCCCTTCCCACCTGCTATCCCTCACTGGGAGACCAGAGGGTTCTTGATACTATTCTCAATTCTTGCAGATAAATCCCTGGAGTGTTTGAATTGAAAACTTCCCAGTCCCTTACATTTGCCCAGTGACTCAAATACAGGCCCTGCCAGGGCTGGGTCTTTTAGAGAGGCCCCTTAATTTGGAATGAAACCCTCCCGGCCAACAGCAACTGGTCACAGGACAATAGAACTATAGTACTTCACCAATACACTTTGCATCCTTGAGCACTCAAGGGGGTAACCTTAATGAGCACAAAATATTCATCTCTAATAAGAACATGCTGTCATAATCACCCTCCATGTGATAAATATCCTAGAGGTTTTCTCTTTGTTAGGTTAATGCTTTTCCACAAGATAATTTAACCAGTTCTCTAAAAAATAATCACACGTTATCAGGCCCAATATAGTAATATGGTGGGGTTTTTTTTAATGTTTTGAATCTTGCCTTAAACAAATCCCATCCAAATAAACGCCCCCTTTTTTAGCTGGCATCAAAGCTTGTGTTGTTCATTGTAATCAGGCTCCCAGTCGGCCAACTCCTCATCTACCGGTATGTCTTCTGATTTCACTTGAGCAAAATTTATCATCCACAAGCAAAGACAGAAAATGTGTGAATGTCTAAAGCTTATGTAAATTAAGAGGCCATGCACGCTGGTCCTAAAAATAGTAGATAATTACAGGCATTTCTTCCCCATACAATAATTATAGGCCTCCTGTCATCTCTTCTATTCTGTATAAGGTCACAGTAGTATTATATAAAATTTACAGTATATTACAAGTTAAAAACACAATAATTAGCAACTGCGCATCTTCGGCACCGGTGATGAATGTTCACAGTAAAAGTTTAAAAAAAAGAGCATTATTTGTTTTATGTGGACAGTACACACTTAAATTTAATCATCAACTCCTGCTACCCAATAGGCAATATTCTCTCACTATTATAATGCTATTTGCCAAGTTCATAGTACACCCTTGGGCTGAATTCATCCTTAACGAACAGACAGGAAGCCAAATCTCTCACCATCATCTCAACCAGGTGCACCATATTATTTTAAATTTAATAATTCTGTTGAACATATTGAATGATAATGAGCAAGCGTAGAGAAAGTGCCAAGGATTATTTTGACCATTATGATCAACATCTGATTCAGGGGAAAGAAAATCCTCTCACTAAATAATGTGGGTGGTTCAGAAGTTTGCTTATTCACTACACGGTGTGGGATTGTTTTCTGCTTGCTTGTTTATATCATTCATCGTGGAGGAAAAACTATGGATATTATGCTTTGGTAGAAAAAAGTTTTTAAACAAAAAAGAGGATTTATCCTTAGTTCTTAATTATCCATTCTAAAGGGAACAAAGAGGCACAGAAAATAAGAAGTGACAGAAAAGAACTATCATTTCTATGTTGCTTAAGGAAAAAGTCAGAGAAGCATACACTCTCACTTCAGCCTTTTCCAGTTCTGTTGTGCTGTCAAAAGTGGTTTAGAAGGGCTTCCCTGGTGGCGCAGTGGTTGAGAGTCCGCCTGCCGATGCAGGGGACGCGGGTTCATGCCCTGGTCCGGGAGGATCCCACATGCCACGGAGCGGCTGGGCCCGTGAGCCATGGCCGCTGAGCCTGCGCGTCCGGAGCCTGTGCTCTGCAATGGGAGAGGCCACAGCAGTGAGAGGCCTGCGTACCGCAAAAAAAAAAAAAGACAAAAAGTGGTTTAGAAGAAAGAGGATTTAGCAAGAATGGGGCAAAAGAAGGTTCTAGAGACCCAGAATCCCCCATCATAATACCCTCATTTTAAAAACCTTCATGTCATTTGGTGTGCTCAGCTGTTTCACGTCTCTGACAATGAAGGCTCCTATCCCCACTTGCCATGCTGGGGTCCAAGATGATCACCACAAACTGGAATGCTCACCTCTAGGGCTGTGCCCCCTCAGAAGCAGTTCCGTTCCAAAGACCAGCATACCAGGGGGAATTGAGGAGCAACCATATTGCTTCGTGTAAGAACCTAAGTGATCATCTTAGCCATCCCCCTCCTGTTTCCACAGCTAGAGCAGAATAGTATGCACAGAGATTAAGGGCTCTGGAGCCAGACTTTCTTGGCTACTCTTCATTAGCACTATGAGCTTCCATGTAACCTTTCTATGCCTCAGTTTTCACCTCTATAAAATGGGAAAGCACTAAGTGTAAGCATTAAAAGAATATATATAATATATAACTACTATGTGATTAAACATTCCCTGCACTGAAAGTTGCTGTGGGAATCAAACAGATTTCAAAAATAATGTAAAATATGCCTTCAGATTAAGGTCACAAGATTTGGGATCAGGTCAGTCAACAACACACAACAACAGGTCATTCATTCTGTCTTCAGCCAGGACCACCTTTCTGAGCTACAGTCTGGCCCATCCAACTTCCTGACAGACATCTCTGTTTGGATGTCTCTCAGGCACTGCGACCACACCTGAACTCATCATCTTCCTCCACAAACCTGCCTCCTCTCTTGCTCCCCATCTAAATGAGCAATACGACCAGAGTGCATCCTTGACCCTCATTTCCCTAAAACCTGACTTTCAACCCATTAACAGAGAAGACCTTAACTGGCTCCCAGCGTATATTCCTCCCTTCTCCCTTCTCAACAGTCTCCATTTCCACTTGCTGAACCACATGATTTCAGGAAAGCTGACCCCGCAGCTCTAGGGGCAGAGCTCATGACTCAGGCTCAGTCAGTCAGAGCCTTCCATCTCCTCAATGAGTCCCAATAACTGGTTCTGAAATGTACATGAGACTTAAGTTGGTCCAATCAGAGCGAGACTTGAGATGTTTGCTGGGAATGCTGGAAGAAAGATACTCTCTTTTCCGAACAGGATGTAAAAGAAGAAGCATGTAGACTTGGAACTGCTGGCAGCCACCTCGGGAGCATAAGGGTAGTCCCCTTATGGTAAAGCATATACGGCAGAAGGTAAAGCAGAGAGTCAAACAGAAACCAATCCCAGAGAGAATTCATTGAGCTTCACCTGAACCGAGCCCCACCTCCACATATTACAGTTACAAAAGCCAATAAATTCATTCTATTCTCTAAGTCAGTTTCTATTAGTTGAAATTGCAAGCATCCCAAATGATCGAATCAAAAGGTCTACCTCTTTAAAATCTCTTGAATCCATTCACTGCTCTCTGTCTCCACCACCCTAAACTACCATTATTTTCTATCTAGACTATTGCAACAGTCTCCTAATTAGTCTTCCTGATTTTCAGTTGTCCCCCTTCTCACTCCATTCTCCACGAGCAGTCAGCATGATCTTTTAAAAAACTTCAAATGAGATAAATCACTTCCCAGCTTAAAGTCCTTTAATGACTTCTTACTGAGATTAGGATAAAGTCCATACCCCTAACGAAGCCAACCAGCTCCTGTGTGATTTGGTCCCTAACCTTCCTCAACATCTTCATCTTATGTCAGTCTCCCTGGGTGTTTAAAGTCCAAGCACAATTACCTTTTTGCAGTTCCTTGAAGACACATCATTTCTTTTCTGCCTCGGGGCTTTTGTACATGCTGATCCACCTGCCTAGGACAGTCTGTCCCCAGTCTATGACCACGCATTGCCCCAAACACTCTTTTGCCTACATCACCCTTTGAATCTCAAAGGTGTTCCTCACAGAAGCCTACAATTGTAGGTCCCCCTGTCACATGTTCCCTCTCTCCTCTGTCCTTCCTTCACAGCATCCTCACACTTCTTATTTACTGTCCATTTTCCCCAGATGTTTCCTTCAATGGTATATCATTACCACCCACCCCAGGATAGGCCTGGAACATAGCAGGTACTCAATAAATGGATTAATAAAATAATTCTGTCTATATCACTTTTAAGATTTATAACCCTGAACAACCTACTTAGCCTTCTTGAGCTCCTGTTTCTTCATCTTTTAAAAATGCAAATGATAATACACACCGCACAAGGCTGTTTAAGGATTAAATTAAATTTGGGTGCATAGCAAATGGTTAATAAATCTCTGGTAAGTAGGATATCCCAAGTCAAGGATCTCTGTAGATCTCAGGAGGTGAAAAAGAACCCTAGGAATCAGGTGCTTTATAAAAGAATCTACGGGCTTACCTGGTGGCGCAGTGGTTGAGAGTCCACCTGCCAATGCAGGAGACACGGGTTCGTGCCCCGGTCTGGGAAGATGCCACATGCCGCGGAGTGGCTGGGCCCATGAGCCATGGCCGCTGAGCCTGCGCGTCCGGAGCCTGTGCTCCACAACGGGAGAGGCCACAACAGTGAGAGGCCCACGTACAGCAAAAAAAAAAGAATCTACACTTCCAATAAAACTGGAGTGAGAGGGTACGTCTCTACTGTGAGAGGTTTCTTGAAAAGGCCCCCAAGGACAACTATGCCATTCGAAGGAGCTGAAAGAATTTGTAAGCAAAACATCAGGTGAATAGTTCAGGAGAAACTAATTGGTAAACTGTCATGCTTATGCTTCCAAATAAATGGCAAGAATGACTAGTTCCTAGTTCTCTATGACATGGCCTTAAAATGTGAAGGCTGAACTTCAGCCCTGGGGAACCCTTTCCCGATCTTCAAGTCACTGACAAACACACCACAGACCCTCGCCATGTATTCAATTATATGATTGATCTCCTGCCTCATACTGAGCACAGCATTAAGAAATGTATCTACACTGTCTTGTTTCATTTAATCTTCAAACTCTATATAGTAGGTCTCATTATTTACAACCTAGTTCTCTCTGACTTCAGCACTAAATCTCTCTCCATAGCATTTCTGATATGTGATCAGATTTTTTGCTTCCTTATTCATTTATCATCCTCACAAGATTGTAAGTTCCTTGAGGGCAGGCGCCTTGTTTGTTTTGTACACTGTTTTGCAAGAGCCCAGATTAGTGCCTGTTGCATACTTGTCATTTGTTGTTCAATATTTATTTGTTGAATAAACGAGTGAATGGACGCGTAGATTTGATGGAGCAGAGAGCAGAATTTGGCGTTTGAAATATAACAATACAAAGTTAAACATTCGGAAAGACTCAGCTTTCAGTGTAGCCCACCTAGTACTTCAATATCTGGGAACTGATGGGAAATATGCCCGACAGCCCATTAAAGAGTTGGCGTTCAGTGTGTAAAGACCTGCTTTCCCTTGAGTCCTGAACAGCTGTTTGGTGTCTATAGACCATGCTCTGTGGAGCCGCAGGGCCCTCATTTGTATTAGAAGTGAAAGTGAGGTCTAAACTGAACTTGGATGGGACAAATATGTTCTTTTCACTTAATGATATAACATTTTATCAGCCACATAAAAAATGAAATATATGTGTTCATTTGCTATTTGAGGAGCTTTTTTGACGTGTATGCAGGAGCTATGTCAGCCACTAGCTGGTGATCCTTTTTTGACACCCTTTCCCAAGAGTATTGCATAGGTAAACATACTCTATTTGAACAAGACCAATGACAGCAAAATTGCTTGCTTGTCTCTAAGAAGACTCTAATAATACGCACCAAGGGAGCAGCCCGTGGTCTGACCGAATTTTATTTTCCCCCAGTGTAAACCATAAAATCCATTTCAATAGCCAGAACAGAGCAGTTTAAAGTGCATCCCTAGTTAATTATATCCAAAGAGTAATAATAAAATCAACTATTAAATTTTAGAACTTCCTCTTTAAAGTATTAAATATTTGGCAACTGCAATGCAGTTAAATTTCTCTCACAACAATGCTTTCCCTTCCTTGGCCGGCCTATGAGAAGAATACTTATGTGAACTCTTTCAGCATGCTAGAAAGAGAATATATTTTTTCCCCGTGAAGAAATATTTCAGATAAACCCTTTGTTTCTGCCAGATGTGTGTGGCTTGTTAAATAACCAATAGCTCAATAGGAATATTCACTTCGTAATAAGATATAACTGAGTCATGGGTCCTTTATAATAATTGACAGGGTATGACAAAAAAAAATTGTTAAACCCAAACCAAAAGGTCGTTTGAGCCCTAATCCAGTGTTTGGGGCCTTGACTCAGTTGTCTCAGCAGGTTTCAAGATTCAGGCATTTTCTGGCCTTTAAAACTTGGCCCTTGATAATGTCAGTCCACCCCAATGGGAAAGACACTTGCTGCTCACTGAAGCACATGTCTGTACTAGGATGGATGAAAGAACCTGGTTCTGTGGAAATCATCCAGGAAGCAGTGGCTTCGGCTCCTAGCACACAGTTTGATTAGGTAGCTAGGATTCTGCTCCCTTCGGTAACTTCACTCTCAGATGTAAGAGGGATTAAGTTGCCCCGTGGAAGAGAATTCAGAACTTGATCTTGCGAGGCTGACGGCAGTGGTTGCTGACATTTGTCTACCCCTGTGCTATTTGTTTTGCTTCAGTGTCCCATTTGAAAAGCTGACTGTCTCTATGAATAATGTGGAGAGTGAGCACTCCTTTCTAAAGAGGCACTAGACTATGTAGGTCACATCAAAGCCAGCCTTCTAGCTTCTTAGGAAACCTAGAGGAGAATGGAAAACTTACTCCTGTCTTTAAGGACAGAGATTCTATTCTGGGGACATCTTGTTAGGCTGCTTTAGAAAATAGTTGTGTCTGTAAACTCTCTGGATGTAAGCCAGATAATAGACTGAACTTACATCACAAAGAAGCCCACCTGGAAATAATGGAAGCGAACAGCAAACAAAAGCCTCCAAGACAAGGCGAAGCAGAAGTGATGTCATGGGTAGGAGCCTCATAGTTACTGTGCATTTTTCTAGTGGGCCTCACTTGCCTGCCCCTCCAAGGCCAGATGCAAATAAATGTCAGAGCACACTCCTGGGAGACACAAAGGCTGCCTTCTGCCCAACAGCCTCTGCAGGGGGAAGGGTACAGGTACCTGCTGCACCCTCCCAGGCACTAGACATGTGGCTTGAGGGCATTTCCAGAGGCAGAGAGTGGAAGTGGATGGCCCTTTGGAGGGTTTCGCTCTGGGGCCAGATGTTCAGCTAGGCAATTTAAAAAGGACTCATCGTTTTACTTATGCTCTTATTTTACAAAGAAAGTAACTGAGATAATGCTATACCGGTAAAATTTTTTGAAAAAAGGGAGAAGAAAAGGAATCTGGCCTTAAGCAGTCTCAGTCTAAATTCTCAATTAAACATTTATTAAGAGCATATTAGATGCCTGGTATGAAGATATAATGACAAGATAGAAGTAGTCATGATGATAAGATATCAATGGTGGAGAGATATTCATGCCCACAAATAAATGCCATTCAGTTGTGACTGGTACAATTCCAGAACTAGATACAGGGAGGGCAATTATAAGAAATGGGTACCTCAGTTTAGGAACTCATGAAAGCTTCACTGAGGAGGGAGTCATTTAAACTGACCTTGACAGGACATGTAGACGCTTACCAGGTGGACACATGATAGGGTAGAGTGTTCCAGGAAGGAACAACTCAGATAACGTATAGTGTAAACATCTCAGATGAACATGGACCTAGAAGCAGTTCAGTCTGGTTGGATTGAGTCTGGGGGGGTGTGTCAATGTGCACCTGCACACGTGGGACTTTCTGTGAGATGCCAGATTGGGTAGGGGAGAGGCTGTAGGAGTTGGATCACGAAGGACCTTGTATTCCAAGCTAAGTAGTTTGGACTTGATCCTGTAAGTAACATGGTGCCATGAAAGATTTTAAATAGATCAAACTGGGCTTTAGAAGGATTATTAGGAAAGCAGCATGCTGACAAATGGGCTGCAGGGACCACATATGAATGAACAGAACAGTTGAGAAGCTATTCATTCATTCATCCATATATTTATTGAGCACCAGCGATGTACCAGGCACCTTGCAGAGGCACCTGGAGAGAGTAGTTGTGATTACGCTGGTATTGGGGATTAAGGTGAGAGATTTGGGAGCACGCACAGAACTTCTTGCAGGAGGAGTAGGATGTGAAGAATGTAGTAGGCTTGGGTGATTTCTGTTCTCTTTCTATATTCTGTTTACATCCAGAGGCAAGCTTTTCCCCATCTGTCCTCATCCTCATCACATAACAAAAGTTGTTCTCAGGAAGTCCAGGAAACCCTAAGATGTAGTGGGTTACTCCTCCCAGAAGCACCTGTCTTGAAGCAGTAATCAGAACCCTTGAGTCACTGGAAGGCAGTCATGATGATAAACTTCCAAGAACTGGGTAAGAAGGTGTTTTTCATCAGGCCCTCCTCCATGTTAGAGGGCATCTGCTCACCTCTCAGGACCTCCCTGGGTCCCAGGCAAAGCAGTGACTAAGTTACTAGTTTGATGCCCCTTACTTCCTCAGATCCCAGACTTCCTCGCTCTTGTCCAGTGTGCACACACGCACATGAGCACACGCACGCACACACACACAGTAGTCATGCAGGGGCCTTATCCTAAGCAAACTCTTTTTTCCATCACAAGATTAAATATCTCTGCTGGGAAGGACAATTTGCTTCCTGAAGGCAGTTCCAGACATCTTTCAATTGTCTCATCATAGAGGTAGATGCATGTCACTCCCTGAGATGGCAAACGGCTCTTCCTGGAGTGAAAGTTATCTCAGGATTTGAAGATTCCCTCCTTTCTACCTCAAAAATCTCTGCCTGTCATCTCCCTCTCTTCTCCTTCCCACCAGTCTCTCAGCCCCTCCTGAGTCTAAGCCCTTTCTTCACCTGTGCTCGCCTAGAGATACCGGCATTTATACCTTCAGGAACTGCTTTAAAATTTTTTCTCATTTACTTTCTCTTTATTTTTATTCTTTTTGTTTTCCCTTTTTAAATCTTCTCTCTTGCTTTGATGTTCCACTTCTCCCTCTCCCTCTATCTGCAAACTCATTTTTGTTACCCTTCCCTTACTTTCAAACCTGGCATCCCCTCAGGTTCCTATCAAGTCAACAGTGTTCTGTTCCTTACCTCTCATACCCTCTACATCATCTCCATGCAATCTTGATCCTACCCAGCTACTATCCTCCCTACCCCCAGCTCTCCTGAAACTGCTTCTTTCAAGTCTGCTGCTGATTTTCCTCTTGCCGGATTCAACTACAGTTCCAGTGGTCTCTCAGGATGCATTTTAAGACACTGGGAATTTGCCATCTTACCAGATGGGTAATATTTGTAAAGTACTTAATGGCTCTGTGCCTGTTTTGTCATCTACAAAATGGGTGTGATAATGGTCCTGAATCTACCTATAACACTAGATTGAGATGAGATGAAAATGGGCTTTGTAAACTATAAACTATGCTTCAACTATCAGTCGTTATTATTGCCATGCTTGCCCTTTCTAGTAACTGGTTCTGCTGACCACTCAAGTCTTTCTTGAAGTTCTCCCAGCCTGAGCTTCCACTGCACAATTCTGGGCTTCCTGACTCTGGCACTCCTTCTCTGACTCCTTTGTCTCTTTCCAAACAGGCTATTAACAGTAGGAATCCCACCAATCTTTGTCCCCAGCCTGTCTTTCTCTGCATTCTCATCCTGTCCTATAACTTCAGCTGTTCCTCGCATACAGATCTTCAACTCCAGCCTAACTAACACCTCTCTAGAAGTCTTGACTTGAGCTTTGATCTGTACCAACCCCAAATGACAAAAACTGAACCCATTTTCTTACTTCCTAAGACTGAGACGGCTTCTTTGTTTCTCTATGTCTCTTGAAGGTACCATCATGCTTCTGTGTATATATCTTCCAAGACTGGAGATCAAACATTTTATGTCCGCTGGGTTTCTTCTGAGTTGAGGCAGTGAAATAGCCTACACCCATGTGTCAGTTATCTATTGCTGTGTATTGAGTGACCCTGAAACGTAAGGTTTAATTCAATAACTATTTAGTTCAATTCTGTGCATCGTTCTGCTGGTCTCAACTGGACTCAACAGGTGTGTCTGTAATCAGTCGCTGTCAGCTAAGCCATTTGACTCCTGGGGTTGGCTGACTCTTGGCTGGGGAAAGAGAGATACTAGACCACATGTCGGTCACAATCTAGCTGGCTAGCCTGGGCTCATTCACAGGGCTGCTCAGGTTTCCAAGAGCCGCCAGAGAGCAAGCTCTGGTACCCAAGAATTTTTTAAGTCTGTGTCTGTTACATGTTTGCTCTGTCTCATTGGGCAAAGCGTATCACACAGCTAAGCTCAGAATCAACAACCACAATCAGTCAACCTGGGCATCTAATGCATACAAGTTTTAATTTCTTTGGCATGGACTCTCCTCTCCATGGAAAATCCCCTACATAGAGAATTCACCAGGAAGCTCCATTAAAGGTCTCTAATGAATGCTAATCCAGCCCATGCTCACTCATCCTTTTCTGAAATGTTTGCTGGAGAAGGAGTATCACTGCTTGCTAGATGTTCTAACTGTCATGAAATACTAAAAGTCACTTCCTGGCATTCCCTCATCGCGTGTTATAAAATCCTAATACCCCACAAGCTAGACACAAAACCTGAGGGACTGCAGTCAGGCCTCTCATCAAGGTAATCTTTTCTCCAAACAGGAAGGCTCAACACAGGGCTGAACCAAACCCAAAGTGGGCAAAGAGCCCCAGGGTTACTTCAGAAGTCATGTAGACCTGACTAGCCAAGGCCCAGGCCAAGCCACACCTCACAGATAAGTTACATGTATATTGTTTTGTTCTGTGTTCCCTGGAGGGTCGCACCGTGTAAAGGTTGGGGGAAGAGGATGGTGGGCAAGGTTTGCCTTGCACACAAGGAGAATAGGATACGGTTCCTGACCTAAGACATCTCATCAGTGTGGTGCCATCAAGAGCTGCCGTGGGCCTCCAGACATGAGAATGCTCTTGGTAGGCCAGAGTTGTCAAGGTAGGCCTCAGGGGAAATGCGGGATTTGAAATGTCTTGAAAGAAGAGGAGAGAGGTGTTCAGGTAGAGACAAGAGCGTAAAAGGAAAGATAAGAGTGGTGAAGAACAGTAAGCCTGGCTTGCCTGGAATAAAAGGCATCACTGGCAAGGGAGGGCAGGAGATAGGCTGGATACATAATATGGACCAGATATAGATGCTATGACTGCCTGCATGATATAGTCTCAATTTAACGAGGAATCTTCTTACGATCTTGACAAGAGAGAGAATGAGGAAAGTGCTCTGTGAGGAAGGTTAAGTTGGTGACAGTAAATTACAGGACATTGAATTATAGGAGAAAGAAATGAAAGCAGGGATATTAGGAGACTATTAGAGCAATCTAGGAGTAGACCAGAAACATGAGGACAGAGACCAGAAAGAAGAAAGGGCATAGCCTAGAGAAATTATAGAAGAAAGATTCAAACATCCACTTCATATTAAGCTACATACATCCCAGAGTTCAATTCAGGGGCAAACTGTCCATTCCTTGTGGACGGTGGAACAACCTGCCAAGAGGGCTAATTACAGCAGTATAAAAAACCAAGACAGATAAAGAATTTGGAGGGTTGTTTCCTAATTTCACTATTTGGGAGAAAATTCTTCATCTCTCCCTTGCTGAATGTATAAATATAGCCCAAAGATTATCATGGGGTCAAGATGAAAATGCAACTTTTTTTGGCTGCATCAGGTCTCAGTTGCGGCACGCAGGATCTTCGTTGAGGCCTGCGGGATCTTTCGTTGCAGTGTGCAGGCTTCTCTCTGGTTGTGGTGCGTGGATTTTCTCTTCTCTAGTTGTGGCGCACAGGTTCCAGAGCGCGTGGACTCTGTAGTTTGCGGCATGCAGGCTCTCTAGTTGAGGAGCGTGAGCTCGGTAGTTGTGGTGTGACGGCTTAGTTGCCCTGTGGCATGTGGGAATCTTAGTTCCCTGAGCAGGGATTGAACCCGCATCCCCTGCACTGGGAGGCAGATTCTTTACTGCTGGACCAGCAGGGAAGTCCTGAAAATGTAACATTTTTGACACTTAATCTTACAGTCAATCAAGATATGGTGCTAGGTTATGTGTTCATTCTCAGGCTAACAGGTATAATTACCAACCTTTACGTCATTCAATGCTCATGACAACCCTGTAAAGTTAGTATTATTTCCATTTTACAATCAAAGGAACTCAGGAAAGTTAAGCATCTTCCTAAGATCACTCATTTAGTAAGAGAGCAGAAATATGAATTCAGGTCTTTCGACTTCAAAGTCCATGCTCTTCCCCCCACATCACTGAATCTTCAGTCCAACACGGCAAAGCAGAGGTTTGTTCTCTTTAAAGAATTGGAATTTTTAAGATATAGGCTGATGAGTCTTGACATTTCCTTAATGTAACAATTAAGTCTTTACTTAAGAGGGAACAACTTGCAATTTTCTTCCACTGGTGGGCTAGACAGATAATAAAAATGATAGCAAAGGTTATTAAAATTTATATGGAGACTAACACAGATTGGAATAACTACAAAGTGAATTCTTCAAGCAGCAATAGAAAGGTGGTGAAATAGCACAATATGAAAGTAAACTCTCCTTCAGCTTCAGATGCCTAAATGTGCCATCAAAAGACTGCTCAATTCTCAAATGCCAGTATTTTCCGATTCCTCTAGAACCTAATCTTAATGCAAAATATCAAAGTCAGCGGGACAGTAGGTGTCCCAAAATGTCTTAATTCAGAGAATTAGT
The DNA here is from genome assembly GCF_964165515.1 of Mesoplodon bidens. NCBI lineage: Eukaryota > Metazoa > Chordata > Mammalia > Artiodactyla > Ziphiidae > Mesoplodon > Mesoplodon bidens. The sequence goes on along the minus strand of NC_138177.1, from coordinate 106,171,446 downwards.
GTTAACTGAGCCAGATTAGCTCCATTTATCTCTAATTAATTACCTTTATCTAATTAGACACTTTGTTTCTGGTAGACATGGAGTCAAGTAGACTAGATTATTAGTGTCGTCATTGCGCCTTTACAAAATCCTGAAATTAATGAAACGTGCAAAAGAATCTGCAGTTCTAATTGCACAGGTGTTGCCTTATGGCAAAGCTTTATCATCTGATTACACCAAGGGGTTATTAGTGACTTTTTATATAGAGGATGAGCCTATAAAATGTACCTTAGCAACATCTCATTAGTTTAGGGTTGTTACTGTATTATTTATTACATTCAGCCTTCCCCATTATCTAGATTGATTCATGGACCTATATGTTTTTCCTCTCCTCTGTGCAGAAAAAAAATATTAAGTAAAATAGAATAAACCATCATTATGAAGCCAGATGCGAGGTGGAAAAATGCAAAATGTCTTCATCAGCTACAGTTTGACTCTTTAAGACAGAAAGCTCTAAAGTTAGGTGAGATCAGAATCAAATTTATGGGGTTTTCTTTCTATGGATAAAGGACCAATTTAGATTACTGAGGATTATGGAATGATTCATATATGTGATCAAAAGAACCATGTGGTTGTCCTAATGTCTTCACATAAGTGAACTGGCATACCAAGGTATTTGAAAGAAAAAAGCAAAATGTTTTTTACACTAAAATATATTTATATTTATTAATTCTCACTTCACATCTTTCCAAAATGAGTTGGAGACATCTCTATGTATGTTCACCCACAACATTTATAAAAATCCATCTCTTCTTTTACTTTTTTTCCCTTAAGAATAATTTGTTATCAGATGGGGAAAACTAACAAATTACACAATCTAGCTTCATTGAAAAAGCAAGATTACAACGCCTGCTTACAAAAATGAAAAGTGTTTTTTCTTGGCAAGGTTAGGTGTCTGCAAAAGACTAAAACACCTCAACCTTTGTATTTTCTATTTTTTTACTCATAACCATATGAATAAGCACTGTTTTTCACAATCATAGAATAATTAAACAGCTAGAAGTAAATCCAAACACAATCCTATTCCAATATACAAACATGTTTATTGACAAAGCAGTAATTCCTTTAAATAATTTGTCAACATAAATATGTCAAATGGGTTTTAAAATCATTTCTCTCTCTGTTCCCCAACAAAAATTACTCTACTGATATGAGCTATATATTGCTGTTCACTTGCTGCTGAACCTAAACTAGTGAGATGATAATGGGTAACTGTTATATAGCACACGACAACTAATTTGAGTGGTAATAATAAATGTTTAATGATCCTCCTTTCAAGCATGAACATAAAACTTTTCATGTATACCTTACCAAAATTATAACCATTAATCTAAAAATCATAGTTGCAACTGAAATAATAGCCAGGAATTATAGATTAAAGCCAAGTCAGAATATTGCATAAAGATTCCATATGAACACAAATACAGGGGGCACATAGGCAGCACCAGCTTCCTGTTTTCATTCAATCCAAATCCTTGTTTTGAAATTTATGAAAGTTGTATGATTAGTAGAGAAGATATCTGAATCCAGATATTAAAAGGCTATTATTTCTATAAATAAATAAGTACAATAGTCAAGGTCATTTTCACTTTTCAATAGCTCACAATTTCTAAACAAAAATATGTATATAAAAATGTGTCCCCCACCACTGTAAAGCAATTATACTCCAATAAAGATGTGAAAAAAAATGTGTCCCCTATATGGGTAATATTTTTAGAATACTCTATTTAGATCAAGGAAAGAGTGAGCATAAAATTTACCAGAATTGCAGAATTTTCATATCTTAAATTTCATTTTTTTATATATAGATAATTTTCCAATTCTGTCCCTCTACCAGACTATAAATGTGACGTTGGGAAAGGAAGAAAGAGATCTGAAAAATGAATAAAGTGTTTTAAAATGGTCTTTTTACACTGATGGAAAATATCTTTGGTTAAATTTCCAAGTTATATCATTCCTGGTATTCAATTAAGAACCTCATTTCATATGCCTGCGACGTGGCAGAGAAACACCTCTGCCTCCTTTCCAGTTGGGTTTGCTTTCCTTGTTACAGGGTAGTTGAAAACCAGTGCCACTGCAGTCACGAATATGCAATTTTACA